>NW_017309290.1:79734-80144 GCF_000935625.1 Nanorana parkeri
CATCGTACACCATCATATGTCATCGTACACCATCATATGTCATCGTACACCATCATATGTCATCGTACGCCATCATAGGTCATCGTACGCCATCATAGGTCATCGTATGCCATCATATGTCATTGTACGCCATCATATGTCATTGTACGCCATCATATGTCATCATACGCCATCATATGTCATCGTACACCATCATATGTCATCATACACCATCATATGTCATCGTACGCCATCATATGTCATCATACACCATCATATGTCATCGTACACCATCATATGTCATCGTACGGCATCATATGTCATCATACGCCATCATATGTCATCATGCACCATCATATGTCATTGTACGCCATCATAGGTCATCGTACACCATCATATGTCATCATACACCATCATATGACATCGTACAC
>NW_017309291.1:0-4097 GCF_000935625.1 Nanorana parkeri
AAAATCAAGAATATAATTTGTATAAATGACCGAAAAGCAGAACGAAGTCTGTACGGGGGAGAAGGGGAGGAGTCATTATTGCACTTCTTATTGGTTGCTTTGTACACAGTGGGCGGAGCTGACTTCAGACTTGACATCCGGGGGGGCCATATTGGACTGACGATTCATATGGAGAATTGGTGGAGTTCACCGGAGAACAATAACTGATTCATCTCTCGTCCCTGACCTTGTGGTCCAGACACCCGCCGGCCATGACTAATATAGAACCATCAACATGAGTCACCAACCACCCGACATATACAGAGGACTGATCATTAATGGGCCCAGCACGTGTACCGACCCGGGAACTCAGCACAGGGATGGTGGGGGCCCCTCATAATGGGCACAGCGGGTGTACAGACTCAGCACAGGGATGGTGGGGGCCCCTCATACTGGGCACAGCGGGTGTACAGACCCGGGAACTCAGCACAGGGATGGGGGGAGCTCCTCATAATGGGCACAGCGGGTGTGCAGACCCGGGAACTCAGCACAGGGATGGGGGGAGCTCCTCATAATGGGCACAGCGAGTGTACAGACCCGGGAACTCAGCACAGGGATGGGGGGAGCTCCTCATAATGGGCACAGCGAGTGTACAGACCCGGGAACTCAGCACAGGGATGGGGGGAGCTCCTCATAATGGGCACAGCGAGTGTACAGACCCGGGAACTCAGCACAGGGATGGGGGGAGCTCCTCATAATGGGCACAGCGAGTGTACAGACCCGGGAACTCAGCACAGGGATGGGGGGAGCTCCTCATAATGGGCACAGCGAGTGTACAGACCCGGGAACTCAGCACAGGGATGGGGGGAGCTCCTCATAATGGGCACAGCGAGTGTACAGACCCGGGAACTCAGCACAGGGATGGGGGGAGCTCCTCATAATGGGCACAGCGGGTGTACAGACCCGGGAGCTCAGCACAGGGATGGTGGGGGCCCCTCATAATGGGCACTGTTTGTGCTTTTAAAATGCGTCAAGCCTCTTGGTGGCGGCACATCAGACAATGGAGAATGAATCCTTCATCGCTCTATAAACAAAGGGAAGATTCCGGTGGAAAGTATTTCTGTCGCTCGTCATTTGTCATCAGACGCGGCGTTTGTTTTCCACCTCTGTGACCGGCGCTGTCACGCGGGGCGGCTCGTGGTCATGTGATGGGCGTGGGTGAAGTTCGGTTTCTTCTCGAGTCTCTCGGCAGCTTTGAACTTTTTGGAGTAAACACTAAAACTAGGAGAGCGTCCTCAGCTCAGAGTAATATGTTGTTATGTCGGATCGGTCGGCTCTGCCGGTCTGAATGACGCAACAAAGAACTTTCGTGACGCCCGACAATAAAAAAAACAAGCGCTCTTTGATGTTCTTGCCGCGGAGGTGGAAGAAGTGGGTCGGTCTGGAAATTTAACAACCTGAGATGTTCCGGATGAGTAACGTGGATACCGAAAGCAAAAACAGGTCCAAGAATAGATCATCAAAATAATATGCAGGAGCTGCTTCTAGATAAGGGTTTGTATTTCTGTCCATCCAGTCCTGAGATTTACACAGCTCTGCCACACAGTAGGGAAGGAGACCTGACTTTTCTCTGCTGCAGTTCATTAAGACTTACAAGGGGCACTGCCGGGCCAGCACAATGTCTTCTGTACTGGTCCTCCCTCCACTTTGACCTGGGACAGCTTGGCTCACCCTAGTCATGGACTCCTCTAGTATGTTCAGGGCCGGATTCACATAGGGGCTACCGGAGCCCACCACTGAAAAATATGCCCGGCCAGCTCGGAACGCTTCAGTTTGCCCAATGGCCATCCGGGCCGGCCGGGCTGAACACAATCAGCATGGGGGCTGCCTAATCAGGCATACCAGGTGGCCACCCCACAAAGCCCCAGAGAGCCGTCTCTGCTACCTCCTGTTCCGACCAGCCGGCAGCGCCAGGCCCGTGATGGTCTGAATCCAGCCCTGAGTATGGTCATCTAAAGTCACAGTCCTGTACAGTCCTGGCCCCATTATAGGAACCCGGTCATGAGAGAGCATTATGGCTTCCATTGCCGGTTCCAGTTGACTGGTTGACATACTCGCCCGGTGGCTTCCGGTCTGAGTCACTGACCCAGAATGAGTAGACAGAGGCCCTCATGTACATGCTTGTCCTGGGTCCAATGAGTCACGGAGTACTTAAGGAAGTGGGTTGGTCTAGAAGGAGGTCAACATTGGCATTCACCATATTCTTCTGACGGCAAGATGACTTCCAACTAATATAGGATTGTTCCACGTGTGTCTTCTCACCATGGACTGGATCTTCTCATTGAGCCATTCTGATGGGACCGGCCAGCTCATAAACCGTGGAGGGGTTATCTTCACTCTGAAGACAAAGAAAAAGGTCAAGTCAACAGGATGGCCTTGTAGAGACCTAAAGGACGAATGATACAGCAAGGCCTTAGATAGAATTTCAAGGAGAACACCAGGAATGGCCTTGATGGTGGACCATGTTGGGTAAGGGTCATGTGTTAATCACACGTACCTCCATGTTGTCCTTTCCAAGATACAGCTCTGTGAAAACTGTGCCCGGGGTGCAATGGTACCGTAAGCTCACTTGCTCAGGTCCCTGTTACTAACATAGACTCTTCCCACAGGAGAGTCTATGGCCCAATAGACTCTTCCCATAGGAGAAGTCTATTGGGCCACCATTGTGAAGATGAATTCCCCTAAAATAGGTAACAGGAACCAGAAGCAGCGAGCTAGCAGTCCCATTAGTTGAGTTTTCGGAGTGCACCGAGTGCAGTGGCACCGTAAGCTCACTTCCTCAGCTGTTATCCCTTATATGGAACCAGTCCCCATAGGAGAAGTCTATCGGGCCACCATTGTGAAGACGAATTCGCCTAAAATAAGTAACAGGAACCAGAAGCAGCGAGCTAGCAGTCCCATTGGTTGGGTTTTCGGAGTGCCCGGAGTGCAACGGTACCGTAAGCTCACCTCCTCAGTTGTTATCCCTTACATGGAATCAGTGTCCATAGGAGAAGTCTATTGGGCCACCATTGTGAAGATGAATTCCCCTAAAATAGGTAACAGGAACCAGAAGCAGCGAGCTAGCAGTCCCATTGGTTGGGTTTTCGGAGTGCCCGGAGGGCAGCGGTACCCTAAGCTCACCTCCTCAGGTCCTTGTTATCCCTTACATGGAATCAGTCCCCATAGGAGAAGTCTATTGGGCCACCAATGTGAAGGCGAATTCGCCTATAAACAGTAACAGGAACCAGAAGCAGCGAGCTAGCGGTCCCATTGGTTGGGTTTTCAGAGTGCTGTGACACAACCTGACAACATTCTACCAAACAGGAAGCGGGGGAACAATTACAGAAAGCAATAAAAACACTTTTCATGTAGACCCTTCAAGGTGCATGTAGACCCTCAAGACGAACTCCTTGGGTCTACAATCTACATAGACGAAAAGTGTTCTGTTATAGCTATTCAATAAGAGCGTCCTGTTCGCTTGTGCCTATGTTATCTCAAGGAGTCTAATCAGCCCCCCTAGTTCTTATCCTTGGTCTACAGAACAATTACCCTCATAATAGGGCAAGGGATTCGGTAGTTTAGTAAAAGACAACTAGGCAGGGCTGACACCATTTTTTTTGTGGTTTTAGTCCATAAAAACCGTTTGTGTTGTCAGCCCCCAACACTTATTGCTTTGTACTTTTTAAATGGATAATACATGCGGGAATATGCATGTTTCTTGTCCTGACATACCGTATAATGCAGTATATGAAGGGCCAATAATTAGGGTGCCTAGTTGGGGGATTAGCAGGGCTGGATTTACTCTCCCTGCTGCCCCAAAGCCAGGTTCTGCAATGCGCCCCCCTCCCCGCCAACCCCCCACATCAACGGAGAATGGAAACCGGATGGCAGGGGTGGCAGGGTCAGTTTTATTTTTTTACTTTTTTATCACTTTTAGCTTGTCGTTTACTTTTTTTCAATTTTTTATAATTTTTTTATCTTATTAATGTTTATTTCTTTTTTTATAATTATTTTCTTTTTTTAATATTTTTTTCTAATAATTTTTGACATTTTAATCCCTTTTTTATTTTAACCCC
>NW_017309291.1:4223-19948 GCF_000935625.1 Nanorana parkeri
GCGCTACACATGTTGGGTATCGCCGCGCACGCCGGAGTGAGAGCAATAATTCTAGGGCCAGTATTTTGGGGTATCTCTAAATTGATGACCTGTGGGGGCTTTTAAAGCGTCTTCTATGGACTTTTTGGGGTACTGGGGTTTCTATAGGGTCTTGGCATTCAGAAAATATATAATGTTGGGGGGTTTTAAGTAATTTTCAGGCCTAAAATGTGGAATATAACATGGGTACAACAAAGGAAAAAAAGGCCTCAGTCATGAATGTGTTAATATATACTTATACTTTTATTTTTTTATTTAATTATTATTTCTTATTATTTTTTTAAATTATAATCATTTTTTTTCCCCCGCTTAACTTTATTGCTATCACACATGAGCTAGCTAACAAGTCCCATGTGTGATAGCCTTTGGAGGTGACAGGTTCTCTTTATTGAACCTGTCACCTCCAATACAGGAGTTCTAGCACAGTGATGGAGGTGAGAGAGGTAGGTGTGGGGGGGGAGGGGAGGACGGACAGGCTGCACTCATTTTACAAGTGATCGCGGCGACATCGTTGCGATCACTTGTAAACGAACAAGCGGCTTCCCCGCCCCTACATTTAGTCCTGCCCTCCCAAAGCAGGACTAAATGTAGAAGGCAACTTACCGCCCGGCGCCCGGAACTTTATGTTCCGGGCGTCGGGGGATTCCACAACGCTGCCGCCCCCGAGGCCTGGCCTCGGTGGCCTTGTGGGGAATCCGGGCCTGGGGATTAGGGGTATATAATAGGAGCAGTTGTATCTCCAGTAGCTATAATCTGTGTCAATAGCACCCTTCAAGTTAAGAGTTCACGTCACGTGACTGGTAAATGTATCTTGTTAAGACTTTGGATGCTCAGTGATCCCTACTATTGTTTCTGAAGGGCCCAGGGGCAATAAATTGCATTGCCGTGTTAGATTAGTCAACAAACCAACAATATTTGCACTCAGTACCTCGTACCTCTGGTCTCCGGACTCTGTCATACAACGTGAGAGCTACTTGCCTCACCGGCTCTGAAGGAACTTCATTCGGCCTTGTTATACCCATCTGGAAACAAATCAACGTATGGTCAACAATGAGTGCCCCTACACCCACAGACCCCCCACCAACCCCCCCCAAGCCACCACCCCCACCCCCCATAAAAGCCTTCATACCTCTTTTTTCTGGACTGCCGCATACACTGTGTTCATAGTTGGAGTCGGTATAGTATGCGAGGCTGGATTTGGTGGAGGAGGCATTTGTGGAGGATGCATGCTGTGTTTACCTTGAAAGAGTAAGAACATTGGATGTATCAGACCTGACTGGTCTAAGGTTAGCCCTGCCCCGTGAGTCCTACCAGTGTTCTGATTGGACGCAAGTTAGATGTAAATGTTCTAATCTTCCAAATGGCTACAGGCAGGGCCGGATTTGCTCTCCCTGCCGCCCCAAGGCCAGGTTCAATCACTTCTTTTATATATTTTTGACATTTTTAGCTTGTCGTTTACTTTTCTTATTTTTTATGATTTTCTATCTTATTATTGTTCATTTATTTTTTATAATTATTTTCTTATTCTTTTCTTATTCTTTAACCGAGTCTGTCTCCTGCCCCTGACGCCGATGTACAAAGTGAGAGTGGAGAGCTGTGCTCTTCCCATCTCAGCTGTGATAGGAGTTCTAGCACAGTGCTGCACACTAAAGAGTACCTGTCACCTCCAATTACAGGGTGGCATGTCCCGGGACTCCTGGCAAAGCCCTAACTCCTAGGTGGGCTACAAGTTCATTGGGACCTGTGAACATTTGAGTCACCTGACTGGTTGTAAGTTATTCTAGCCTTGGGAATACTGAGAGTCCTTAAATTACCTGGACTGGCCAGAGAAACCATGACATACCCTGAGCACAACGTACGCTTACCTATTTTTCGGTTGAATCTTTTTCTCATCAAGACTCCCACAATCGCAATGAACAAGATTCCCGCCAACACACCAGTGATCAAATAGATGAGGCCATAATAATTTACACTTGCAGCTGAAAAACAGAACACAATCAAACGCATGTTATAGAGAATACAAACCGTACAACATAGGCAAAAGATGTTTTAGAGGTGAGGAGAACCTAGAGAATACACCAAGCAGCAAATATTTGGTGGACACCTGACCATCACAGGTATATGAGCTTGCTGAACATCCTTGGGAATTAATATTGAGTTGTCCTCACCCCTCATGGCCAATATTGTGGAGTTGGCCCCCCTTTGAAGTTATAGCAGCCTCTACTCATTTGGGAAGTCTTTCCACAAGATTTTTGACTTCGGAAAGTTGTCCCATTTGGGAGGTCAGGTTCTGATGTTGGATGAGAAGATCTGGCTCACAATCAGTGTTCCATTTGTAGCCCCCGTATATATATATATGTTCATGTATATACGTGCGATTACAGTGATTCATGTCCCTGACTGTGAATAGTTAATGGCCTCTGTGTGCCCTGGAGGCGGAGATTTATGGGAGTTGGAGTGCAGAGCAGAGACTGGGACATTTGCAGGAGTCATCTCTGAAACTACAGCTCCCAGGAGGCTGTGCAGGAGAGAGGAGGAGACTTAAGGGTGGTGGCTGCTGTGGTGCGCGCTCAGTCTGGGACAGCCATCTGAAGAGGACAGACCTGTGCAGCCCTGTGTGGGCTAAGACTGTGAGAGACAGAGCTGTGTGGTTACCGCTGATATACAGGGACACACAGGCTCTGTGCAGCGGTGTACAGAGAGACTGACCTGGGTCGCTAAATCGGAGAGGACCCGATCGAGTGCCTGAAGGGAGGTCCGGTGACGAGGTGACCACAAAGGACGTCGAGGCCTAGTTGCATGGCCGAACCAGCCGCCAGAGTGATCCAGCCGCCCAGCTGAGAGAGTAGCCAGACGGAGCCAACCAAGATGACTGCAAGCATCCTGGATGAGTGAAGACTTCCTATCAAGGACCCAGACGACTTCCCCTACTGAGCCTGAGCTGAAGAGGGATAGAGGACGTCCAGCATCTGCTATCAGTTTCATCTGTTCCAACCGACCTGAGGATTGGTGAGAGGCCTTTGGCCACATTGAGAACCTGTTTGCTGTTCATACCTGCACTACAGTAAGGGCCCCAACGCCGGCTAGCTTAGGATACCACTACTGGCCAGTAGTCTAGGAAGGGTTGGGCATTGCCAAAGGGAAACCTTAAAGGGGCACACACCCCATTGTAGGGGGGACATTTAAAGACAATTGGCCTCACATACATCAGTGCTAGACATGTGAGATTCGTTTCGTTCCGAATCGAAATTCGGACGAATTTTCGGAAATTCGGACATTCGGATGTATCCGAATTCCGAATTACAGACATAACGAATGCAAACAAATCCGAATTTCCATTTCTGAAATTCGGTAGCGTTCGTACGAACATTCGTTTCGTTTTCTGTTCTTATTCGTTTCTTATTCGTTTCGTTCGTTGGAGCAAAATGACATTAGAGAAGGAGAAAAATATTTTTTCCCCCTCAAATGTCACTTTTGCTGCAAACGAACGAAACGAATAAGAAACGAATAAGAAACGAATAAGAAACGAATAAGAACAGAAAACGAAACGAACGTTCGTACTAACGCTACTGAATTTCGTCCGAATCCAAATTCCGAATCCGAATTGACTTTCACACCCGAATCCTGAAAAACGAAATAACACAAATCCGAATTTAAAACGAAACGAAACTAAACAAATTTTTTGGCAGTGCACATGTCTAATCAGTGCTGACAGCAGATAGCTGCAGTTAGCAGAGTTGCAGTGTGCCTCAGCCTGTTGCTACACATTATTGTTGGTGATTGTTGTCATTATTATTGTATCATAGTTATTCATATCTGATTTGTCAGTAAATCTGCTAAAAGATCAATTGAAGGTGTGTTGGTGTGCTTCGGATCCACGCTTTGGGCGGTACATTGGTGCAGGGGGATAGAAATATCCGGTTATTCAGCGGCTCCTTCGGGGGTGAGCGCTACACATTTAATCTCAAAGGTGCTCAGTAGGGTTAAGGTCAGGGCTGTGTGCAGGACACTCAAGTTCCTCCACACCAAACTGGTCACACCATATGGAGATGGCTTTGTACACAGGGGACAGTCATGGTGGGACAGAAAAGGGTCTTCACCAAACTGTGACCACAAGGCTGGAAGAGCACAATTGTCTACAACGTCTTTGTATGATGTAGTATTTTTGGAGGGTGTCTGTAAGAACTTTACCCATTTGAGAGGTCAGGCACTAATGTTGGATGAGAAGACCTGGCTCACAATCGGTGTTCCAATTCATCCCAAAGGTGTTCAGTAGGGTTGAGGTCAGAGCTCTGTGCAGGAAACTCAGGTTCCTCCACACCAGACTGGTCACACCATGTCTTTATGGACATTGTACACAGGGGACAGTCATGGTGGACCAGAAAAGGGTCTTCACCAAACTGTTACCACAAAGTTGGAAGAGCACAGTTGTCTACAATGTCTTTGTACGATATATGGAAGTTAAAACAAAAGTAAGAATTGTAAGCAGGAAAAGGGACCTTTTATTAAAGTGACAACAGCAAGGTCAGGTCCTGGACTGCAGTTAAGAAATGCAGCCTGGTCCAGGACATACCTGTGCCCGTGTCTGGACTATTAGGGAGCAGCAGCACATTAAATGGTGGTTTTCATATCTACTTGGAGTTTAGCTTTCAGGTCCACCCTGAACTGCACAGGCCGTACCCTGATCTGTTTGAGCCCTGCCCCAGTTTAGGTGACATCTACCTTACTATGCCCCTGCCTGTGCCAAAACAGGAATACCTTGAAGGTAAGTGCTCTTGATAGAGGCCTATTGAGGCTCGGCTATGAATAAGTTGCATGTTAAAGAAACTTTGTTGTCCCAGAGGATCATGAGAGTTTCTTCATTTCAATGGCTGTTATAAAAATGTCAACGCGTACGGAGCCCAGCAAGACATCCTGACTGCACAACAGAGACCCAGAACACAGGAAGGTAAAGAGGAAACATTCTCTGGAACTATAGTGCTGATGGCCACTCCAAGGAATATTTCATTGTAATACTTGAAGCATAACGTCACCTTCCCGGCAAATGCGAGAATGTAGGACTGGGTAGTGACACCAACATCTTCGTAAATGGCGCATCCATTGTGCCCAATGGGATTGTCTCAAGACTTATGGCTGCAGGTTCCCAGGAGATTTCGGAATAGGTACTGCAGTATTTATCATTTTTTGATACGCACGTAATAAAGATTTGCTTAATATAATAATCTTATTGAATGGTAAAGTTTTGAAAGCATCCATGTGTATAGTTGGCCACTGTACACACTATATGGCCAAAGGTTTGTGGACACCTGACCATCACACCTAGGTGAGCTTGTTAGACATCCCATTCTAAAACCATGGCCATTGATATGGAGTTGCCCTCCAACCCTTCCTTTATTCTTCTAGGAAAGCTTTCCACCAGATTTTGGAGGACGCCTGTGAGAGTTTGTAGCCATTCAGCCAACAGAGCATTTGTGAGATCAGGTACTACGATGGTTGAGAAGACCGGGCTCACAATGGATGTTCCAATTCATCCCAAAGGTGTTCTGTAGGGTTGAAGTCAGGCTTCTGTGAAGGACACTCGAGTTCCTCCAAACCAAAATGGTCAAACCATGTCTTTATTAAGCTGGCTTTGTACACAGGGGACTATGTGAGCTAGCTAAACATGCCATTCCAAAACCATGGATATTAATATGGAGTTCCTGCCCACCCTCCTTTGTGGCTACACCCGCCTCCACCCTTCTGGGAAGACTTTGGAGGGTGTCTGTGGGAATTTGTACTTGTTCAGCCAAAAGACCATTTGTGAGGCCAGGTGCTGATGCTGGATGAGAAGACCTGACTCGCATTTGGGGTTCCACCTCATCCCAAAGGTGTTCAGTAGGGTTGAGGTCAGGGCTCTGTGCAGGACACTTGAGCTCCTCCACACCAAACTCATCAAACCATGTTGGGCAAGAGGACCTGGTTCATAGTTTGATTTAAATTCATCCCCAAGGTGTTCAGTAGGGTTGAGGTCAGGGCTCTGTGCAGGACACTTGAGCTCCTCCACACCAAACTCATCAAACCATGTTGGGCAAGAGGACCTGGTTCATAGTTTGATTTCAATTCATCCCCAAGGTGTTCGGTAGGGCTGACCTGAAGACCATCAGCAAGGTGTTCAGTAGGGTTGAGGTCAGGGCTCTGTGCAGGACACTTGAGCTCCTCCACACCAAACTCATCAAACCATGTTGGGCAAGAGGACCTGGTTCATAGTTTGATTTCAATTCATCCCCAAGGTGTTCGGTAGGGCTGACCTGAAGACCATCAGCAAGGTGTTCAGTAGGGTTGAGGTCAGGTACTAATGTTGGCTGAAGATGCCTGTCTCACAATTGGTGTTACAATTCATCCCCAAGGTGTTCAGTAGGGTTCAAGTCAGGGTTCTGTGAAGGACACTCGAGTTCCTCCACACCAAAATGGTCAAACCATGTCTTTATGTAGCTGGCTTTGTACACAGGGGACAGAAAAGGGTCTTTACCACAAGGTTGGAGAAGCACAACTGTCTACAATGCCTATGATGTAGCACTAATGGGACCCTTCACTGGAGACCCTTGAGCTCATTAATTTGTGAGGATTGCCCACATACTTTTGGTCACATATGAGGTGTAAGGGTCTCTGTGTCTTTTGGTCACATATGAGGTGTAAGGGTCATGTGTCCACCAATGTTTGGCTATATAGTGTATATACATAATGACAACTGTATACGTGAAGATCTCTGCTGCTTGCCCTTACCTGGGCATCATGACCCATGTAATCCAGCCTGTCATCTCCAAAACGTGGTGACCATCAACTCATCTGTGAAGCACCACAATCATGAGCCTTCCTCCTCTGCCGTAATGGCCAGCCACAACCCTTGAGCTGTTGTCTCACCAGCCCCTCTCTCCACCACTCTGCACCACTGCCCTGACTTATCTGTATAGCTCTTACCTCCTGGACCATCCTCATATATATATATATATATATATATATACAAAATTAAACCTCAGTTTCAAAACTTGTAAACTTAAAAAAGAAATGCTATGATTAGAACCTGAAACCATCACAGGTGCCCCCTGCTTACAAAGCCGAAACTGATATCTATGGCAGCACTTCCTCTTACAATCCATCCTTCTCAGTACGGATTGAGTCAGGCAAGGGCTGACACTTCACACAGCCCTGGACCCTCCTATGCATGTCAATCACCTCTATGGATGTAAGAAGGTCACCATGGATTTTCATTGGCCTCATTATGAGGATGGCCTCATTATAGGGAATCCCCCCACCCCCCTTTCCCCGCACACCAATATTATTTCCGTTTCGTGGCATTTTCTTGTAAAGGAAACAGAATTTTGCCAGCAAACAGCCTGTTTTTTTTTTGTCTTACAAAAAAGTGTAGGAGGAAATAAAGAGGTGTTTATAAGAAATAACAATCTTGCAAGATCTGTGCGCATCTGTATTGACCACATCAAACATTTTAGAAACACAAGCAGTCTTTGTCTGAAACTAAAAACAGCACTTAGGGGTCTATTTATCAATGCTTCCCCACAACTTTCACCCAAGATGGGCACATTTTTCCCATTACATCTAATGTCAACATTAGGCCATCTTGGGTGAAAGCTGTGTGGACTGAGGGTGAAAAGAAGTTTGATTATAGAATGTCTACCTGGTGTCTTGCTGCATATCTCCATTAGGTTGACCTCACTAGAACCTGAGCTGACTGGGTTCTCGGCTCGGCAGGAGTAGTTTCTGGTCGCGTTGTCCTTTGGGATCCGAATAAGTAAACTGTTGTTGTTGTAGTGTAAATCCTTCTGGTCCTCAGTCCAGCTGAAGGTCATATTGTCCCCAGTCTGCGGCACACAGTCCATGGTGACAATGCAGGTGTCATTCTGGAGGCTGTGGGTTACGTTGACCATCACATTATTAATCTTCTCTGTGAAGGGGGAGAAGAGTTCTGGGATTAATTATTCTCATTATCTTTTATTTGTACATTGCAATCATAATTAACACTGTAGGAGCTGATGGCATTCAGGGGCTATAACAAAAACACAAATGCATGAAGTCCTGGGACTAAGAAGCCTGTGTTGAGAGCTCATAGCTAAAGTGGTGGGAAGCAGTGATCAGATAGAGATCAGAGTTCCCGCATGAAAGAGAACTCCAGAGAAGAAGAGCAGCACAGGGGAAGTCCTGAAGGAATAAGTGAGGAGTTGTGATCAAAGAAAAAACGCTCCAGAGAAAACATGGAGCAAGAGAGACGTCCATAAGAATTAAGACCTAGTGATCAGAAATAAAGATAGCTTCAGAGAAAAGAACCAGCACATGAGAAGTCCTGAAGGAATAAGTGAGAAGTTGTGGTCAGAGGAAAAGAGCTCCAGAGAAGAGAAGGAGTGAAAGAAAAGTCCCTAAAAAATCAGAAATAAGGATAGACCCAGAGAAGAGGAGCAGCACATCCTTCCTTTCCTTCCATCCACATCCATTCCTTACATGAAGTGATAAGCATATAATGGGAAGTGGTGATCAGAGAAGAAGAGAGTCCCAGGAAGAGGAAGAGGACATCCTTCCTTTCATTCCATCCACATCCATTCCTTACAAGTTGTAAGGAAATAATGGGGAGTGGTGATCAGAGAAGAAGTGATTCCCGACAAAAGGAACTGCACAAGAGAAGTCTTAAAGATGTGAGAAGTAATGGTTGAAAAAGGAAGAGAGTTTGAGAGAAGAGAACCAGCGCATGAGAGGTCCTGAAGGAACATATGAAAAGCTGTGGTCGGAGAAGAAGAGAGCTCCAAAGAAGAAGAGCAGCTGAGAAGTCCTGAAGGAACATATGAAAAGCTGAAGATGGAGAAGACGAGAGCTCTAGAGAAGAGAAGCAGCTGAGAAGTCCTGAAGGAACATATGAGAAGCTGAGGTTGGAGAAGAAGAGGGTTCCAGAGAAGAGAAGCAGCTGAGAAGTCCTGAAGGAACACATGAGAAGCTGAGGTTGGAGAAGAAGAGAGCTCCAGAGAAGAGAAGCAGCTGAGAAGTCCTGAAGGAACACATGAGAAGCTGTGGTTGGAGAAGAAGAGAGCTCCAGAGAAGAGAGGAGCAGGTGAAAAGTGAAGGAATAAGGGAGAAGTGATCAGAGGAAAAGAGAGCTCCAGAGATGAAGAGCAAGCAAGCACACAAAACCTTTGTAGTTTTATCTGTGATTTTTATCCTCTTGGGGGTTTTCCTTTCAGTTCCCTATTTGGTATATTTACCATCAAGTTGTCTCATAGACCATCTGAATCTAAGTCACTTCCTGTTACCCAATCACGCATTATTATATCATATCTTACCGTAAACTTTGAGGTCATATTTACAAAATGTTTCTATGCTGCCATGGGCGACCCTTATCTCGTACATCCCTTTATCCTCCCTCTGGAGCTCCAGAATCTCAAAAGAAGAGTTCTCCATATTGTATCTGTATCTTCCATCAGGTGATAATCTGGGCTCTCTGGAAGTCTGACTGTAGGTCAGTAGGATATTTCTTTGGTTTTTATTGGTCCTCTGCAGCGTCAGGGTTTCAGATCCATTTTTCAGAACCACTTTTTCAAAAGTAAAAGGTCGTCCAAGCTCCCCGTTTAATTCAATGGCTGAGTCACCACATTGAGACGCCAAACCTGGTGGGAGAAAACAGTTTTGTATCAACTAGCAACAGCATAGCAATGCCAAAAGCAATGACAACGTGTAATGTTCAATGACCGCCAGCCACCAATAGGAGCTAGCTTTACTGGCGCTAGATCGGTGAAAGATTAGTTCTGATTGGTCCCCGTGGAATATTCCCTTTCTTTTTTAGAGAGCCCATATGGCTGCCATGGGACCCGGTGAAGGAGGGGTCCCAATTAGGGAGGCTGTTATGAAAAATGATTTGTTAGGCCTCTGGTAGAGTCCATACATACAGAATAAGAACAGATTAATAATGCCAATTTACAGGGAAATAAATGAAATAAACCCTATGCAATTAAACAATAAAAAATGTAATAATAATAATTTTATATATATACTGTAGATATAGATATTATTATTAATATTATATTTTATAATTATATATAATATTCATTATGTAATAATATTTTTTTTATTGTACAGTGTTTATTTTATTTACAGCAAAGTTCTGTATATTGGTATTATTCCATCCCATTATTATTTTCATATATCTTTGTGGTATTTGTACAGCCGCTAGAACGGGGTTTTATCTCACTTAATAATTCATATTTTTTGATTGGAATAATAACAGATACTGAGGACTGCACACAGTGTACAGAGAGGACACTAAAGAGAACCGTGATGAACAGAGATAGCCGGCATCAGGCCTTATCTGCAGATCAAGATCACGAATGTTGCATCTTAATAAATATAAAGCAGATTGGAGCTGGCTTTGTACAGAGGGGACAGTCATGGTGGGACAGAAAAGAGTCTTCACCAAACTGGTGGTCACACCATGACTTTATGGAGCTGGCTTTGTACTCAGAGGACAGTCATGGTGGAACAGAAAAGAGTCTTCACCAAACTGGTCACACCATGTCTCCATGGAGCTGGCTTTGTACTCAGAGGACAGTCATGGTGGAACAGAAAAGAGTCTTCACCAAACTGGTCACACCATGTCTTTATGGAGCTTGTTCTGTACACTGGGGACAGTCATGGTGGAACAGAAAAGAGTCTTCACCAAGCTGGTCACACCATGTCTTTATGGAGCTGGCTCTGTACACGGGGGACAGTCATGGTGGGACAGAAAAGGGTCTTCACCACACTGGTCACACCATGCCTTTATGGAGCTGGCCTTGTACTCAGGGGACAGTCATGGTGGAACAGAAAAGAGTCTTCACCAAGCTGGTCACACCATGTCTTTATGGAGCTGGCTCTGTACACGGGGGACAGTCATGGTGGGACAGAAAAGGGTCTTCACCACACTGGTCACACCATGCCTTTATGGAGCTGGCCTTGTACTCAGGGGACAGTCATGGTGGAACAGAAAAGAGTCTTCACCAAGCTGGTCACACCATGTCTTTATGGAGCTGGCTCTGTACACGGGGGACAGTCATGGTGGGACAGAAAAGGGTCTTCACCACACTGGTCACACCATGCCTTTATGGAGCTGGCCTTGTACTCAGGGGACAGTCATGGTGGAACAGAAAAGAGTCTTCACCAAGCTGGTCACACCATGTCTTTATGGAGCTGGCTCTGTACACGGGGGACAGTCATGGTGGGACAGAAAAGGGTCTTCACCACACTGGTCACACCATGCCTTTATGGAGCTGGCCTTGTACTCAGGGGACAGTCATGGTGGAACAGAAAAGAGTCTTCACCAAGCTGGTCACACCATGTCTTTATGGAGCTGGCTCTGTACACGGGGGACAGTCATGGTGGGACAGAAAAGGGTCTTCACCACACTGGTCACACCATGCCTTTATGGAGCTGGCCTTGTACTCAGGGGACAGTCATGGTGGAACAGAAAAGAGTCTTCACCAAGCTGGTCACACCATGTCTTTATGGAGCTGGCTCTGTACACGGGGGACAGTCATGGTGGGACAGAAAAGGGTCTTCACCACACTGGTCACACCATGCCTTTATGGAGCTGGCCTTGTACTCAGGGGACAGTCATGGTGGAACAGAAAAGAGTCTTCACCAAGCTGGTCACACCATGTCTTTATGGAGCTGGCTCTGTACACGGGGGACAGTCA
Organism: Nanorana parkeri; assembly: GCF_000935625.1. NCBI lineage: Eukaryota > Metazoa > Chordata > Amphibia > Anura > Dicroglossidae > Nanorana > Nanorana parkeri. The sequence goes on from NW_017309291.1 coordinate 15,968, forward strand.
TGGTGGGACAGAAAAGGGTCTTCACCACACTGGTCACACCATGCCTTTATGGAGCTGGCCTTGTACTCAGGGGACAGTCATGGTGGAACAGAAAAGAGTCTTCACCAAGCTGGTCACACCATGTCTTTATGGAGCTGGCTCTGTACACGGGGGACAGTCATGGTGGGACAGAAAAGGGTCTTCACCACACTGGTCACACCATGCCTTTATGGAGCTGGCCTTGTACTCAGGGGACAGTCATGGTGGAACAGAAAAGAGTCTTCACCAAGCTGGTCACACCATGTCTTTATGGAGCTGGCTCTGTACACGGGGGACAGTCATGGTGGGACAGAAAAGGGTCTTCACCACACTGGTCACACCATGCCTTTATGGAGCTGGCCTTGTACTCAGGGGACAGTCATGGTGGAACAGAAAAGAGTCTTCACCAAGCTGGTCACACCATGTCTTTATGGAGCTGGCTCTGTACACGGGGGACAGTCATGGTGGGACAGAAAAGGGTCTTCACCACACTGGTCACACCATGCCTTTATGGAGCTGGCCTTGTACTCAGGGGACAGTCATGGTGGAACAGAAAAGAGTCTTCACCAAGCTGGTCACACCATGTCTTTATGGAGCTGGCTCTGTACACGGGGGACAGTCATGGTGGGACAGAAAAGGGTCTTCACCACACTGGTCACACCATGCCTTTATGGAGCTGGCCTTGTACTCAGGGGACAGTCATGGTGGAACAGAAAAGAGTCTTCACCAAGCTGGTCACACCATGTCTTTATGGAGCTGGCTCTGTACACGGGGGACAGTCATGGTGGGACAGAAAAGGGTCTTCACCACACTGGTCACACCATGCCTTTATGGAGCTGGCCTTGTACTCAGGGGACAGTCATGGTGGAACAGAAAAGAGTCTTCACCAAGCTGGTCACACCATGTCTTTATGGAGCTGGCTCTGTACACGGGGGACAGTCATGGTGGGACAGAAAAGGGTCTTCACCACACTGGTCACACCATGCCTTTATGGAGCTGGCCTTGTACTCAGGGGACAGTCATGGTGGAACAGAAAAGAGTCTTCACCAAGCTGGTCACACCATGTCTTTATGGAGCTGGCTCTGTACACGGGGGACAGTCATGGTGGGACAGAAAAGGGTCTTCACCACACTGGTCACACCATGCCTTTATGGAGCTGGCCTTGTACTCAGGGGACAGTCATGGTGGAACAGAAAAGAGTCTTCACCAAGCTGGTCACACCATGTCTTTATGGAGCTGGCTCTGTACACGGGGGACAGTCATGGTGGGACAGAAAAGGGTCTTCACCACACTGGTCACACCATGCCTTTATGGAGCTGGCCTTGTACTCAGGGGACAGTCATGGTGGAACAGAAAAGAGTCTTCACCAAGCTGGTCACACCATGTCTTTATGGAGCTGGCTCTGTACACGGGGGACAGTCATGGTGGGACAGAAAAGGGTCTTCACCACACTGGTCACACCATGCCTTTATGGAGCTGGCCTTGTACTCAGGGGACAGTCATGGTGGAACAGAAAAGAGTCTTCACCAAGCTGGTCACACCATGTCTTTATGGAGCTGGCTCTGTACACGGGGGACAGTCATGGTGGGACAGAAAAGGGTCTTCACCACACTGGTCACACCATGCCTTTATGGAGCTGGCCTTGTACTCAGGGGACAGTCATGGTGGAACAGAAAAGAGTCTTCACCAAGCTGGTCACACCATGTCTTTATGGAGCTGGCTCTGTACACGGGGGACAGTCATGGTGGGACAGAAAAGGGTCTTCACCACACTGGTCACACCATGCCTTTATGGAGCTGGCCTTGTACTCAGGGGACAGTCATGGTGGAACAGAAAAGAGTCTTCACCAAGCTGGTCACACCATGTCTTTATGGAGCTGGCTCTGTACACGGGGGACAGTCATGGTGGGACAGAAAAGGGTCTTCACCACACTGGTCACACCATGCCTTTATGGAGCTGGCCTTGTACTCAGGGGACAGTCATGGTGGAACAGAAAAGAGTCTTCACCAAGCTGGTCACACCATGTCTTTATGGAGCTGGCTCTGTACACGGGGGACAGTCATGGTGGGACAGAAAAGGGTCTTCACCACACTGGTCACACCATGCCTTTATGGAGCTGGCCTTGTACTCAGGGGACAGTCATGGTGGAACAGAAAAGAGTCTTCACCAAGCTGGTCACACCATGTCTTTATGGAGCTGGCTCTGTACACGGGGGACAGTCATGGTGGGACAGAAAAGGGTCTTCACCACACTGGTCACACCATGCCTTTATGGAGCTGGCCTTGTACTCAGGGGACAGTCATGGTGGAACAGAAAAGAGTCTTCACCAAGCTGGTCACACCATGTCTTTATGGAGCTGGCTCTGTACACGGGGGACAGTCATGGTGGGACAGAAAAGGGTCTTCACCACACTGGTCACACCATGCCTTTATGGAGCTGGCCTTGTACTCAGGGGACAGTCATGGTGGAACAGAAAAGAGTCTTCACCAAGCTGGTCACACCATGTCTTTATGGAGCTGGCTCTGTACACGGGGGACAGTCATGGTGGGACAGAAAAGGGTCTTCACCACACTGGTCACACCATGCCTTTATGGAGCTGGCCTTGTACTCAGGGGACAGTCATGGTGGAACAGAAAAGAGTCTTCACCAAGCTGGTCACACCATGTCTTTATGGAGCTGGCTCTGTACACGGGGGACAGTCATGGTGGGACAGAAAAGGGTCTTCACCACACTGGTCACACCATGCCTTTATGGAGCTGGCCTTGTACTCAGGGGACAGTCATGGTGGAACAGAAAAGAGTCTTCACCAAGCTGGTCACACCATGTCTTTATGGAGCTGGCTCTGTACACGGGGGACAGTCATGGTGGGACAGAAAAGGGTCTTCACCACACTGGTCACACCATGCCTTTATGGAGCTGGCCTTGTACTCAGGGGACAGTCATGGTGGAACAGAAAAGAGTCTTCACCAAGCTGGTCACACCATGTCTTTATGGAGCTGGCTCTGTACACGGGGGACAGTCATGGTGGGACAGAAAAGGGTCTTCACCACACTGGTCACACCATGCCTTTATGGAGCTGGCCTTGTACTCAGGGGACAGTCATGGTGGAACAGAAAAGGGTCTTCACCCAACTGGTCACACCATGCCTTTATGGAGCTGGCTTTGTACTCAGGGGACAATCATGGTGGAACAGAAAAGGGTCTTCACCAAACTGGTCACACCATGTCTTTATGGAGCTGGCTCTGTACACGGGGGACAGTCATGGTGGGACAGAAAAGGGTCTTCACCACACTGGTCACACCATGCCTTTATGGAGCTGGCCTTGTACTCAGGGGACAGTCATGGTGGAACAGAAAAGGGTCTTCACCCAACTGGTCACACCATGGCTTTATGGAGCTGGCTTTGTACTCAGGGGACAGTCATGGTGGGACAGAAAAGGGTCTTCACCCAACTGTGACCACAAGGCTGGAAGAGCCCAATCGTCTACAATGTCTTTCCATCATGTAGCGTTAACCCTTCACTGAAGACGCCAGAACTCACTCATTCATGAGACGTCCACACATACTTCATCGGGCCATAGCACGACCTGCAATACTCCAGCGGGAGGTCTGATGCTACAACACACCGGAATCGTCTCCCATTGCGTTCCACAGATTGATGAAAATTGGTGTAAAATGTAAATAGGTAGACTTACCGAAACAATTGCCGACGATAAAGCAGATGCAGCAGAAGTAAAACATCCTTCTACGAGATGGTTGTGTTGCCTTCCTGCGTGGTTTCGGAGAACTGACACCTATTCTAAATCTTTTCATCTCTTCTCGGTTGCTGATGGAGCTGATGGAGCGTGAAAAAAGTTGGTTTCCTCACACGTTTGCTGCGTTGCTATATTTGAAGATTTTTATCTATGCAGAAACAACCATTTTGGCTTCTTATGTAGATTTAACCACTTGAAGAAACCCCCCT
>NW_017309291.1:20014-20782 GCF_000935625.1 Nanorana parkeri
ATTTTATATCATTTTGGGGGGACACATAGAGCTTTCTTTTGGTGGTATTTAATCCCCACTGGGAGGAGGGGGGGGCTTTATTTTTTACTATATTAAGGAAAAATAAATAATTTTTTTTACATTATGTTATAATACAATTATTATTACCCCAATTTTTTCGGTAAAATATAAAAGGCGGGGTCACATCGGGTAAATAGACACCAAACATGTCAAGCTTTAAAATTGCACACGCCCCGCCAAATTCGCAGAAAACGGCCACACCCAAAATTGGACACACGGGCGACGCTTTAAAATCTTTTACCGCTCATCAGTTTAGTGTTACTGGCGAGTGACGGGCGCAAAATTATTGCTCGCATTCCGACGTTCGCGGTGATATGTAACATGTGAGGCACAATCGGCGGAATCGTTGTTTTCGCACGTTGGCGCACCCGACGCATGTTTGCGTGTGTATGTTGCGGGGGACTTTTTAAAAAATTCTGTGTTATTTTTTTTATTTGTGACTATTTTTTTGTACACTTAACTTTATTGCTATCACATAGGGGACTAAGTCCCCCCTATGTGATAGCCAATTTACATGACAGGTCCTCTTTATGGAGACATAAGGGGTCCCCTGATCTCACCTAGGGACCCCAAGAGAGGCTGCTGAAGCAGAGATCTGCTTCTCTCCAGCTTCTCTTCAGCTTGTGAAGCTGGAGAGCAACAGCAGAATGCGGAAGCGGGGGCGTCCCGAGGCTGGGGGGCCCCCCGGGCGGGAACCGAGGGGAACCC
>NW_017309291.1:20848-22129 GCF_000935625.1 Nanorana parkeri
GGGGGGGGGGGGAGAGAGCACCCCCCTGAAATGACAGCAGATAGCACAGGAAACAATAGCTTCTTTGCTTGTTTGTTTGTTTTTTTAGCATTCTGACAGCTGCTACCGTCAGAATAAAAAAAATGCATAGGAATGAATAGCTAGATTGCTATTGGCTAGTTCAATTTGCAATATCCAATAGCAAGCTGGCTATTGCACCAGGGACGTCCCGAGGCTGGAGGACACCCGGAGCGGTAACCGAGTGTCACCCCGCCGAGACGTCATCGTGCACGCGCAGCAGTATTCTGATACCTGCCAGCGGCCATATTGGTGATGGACGCCTGCAGAGAGAGGAGGGGACAGTCACCCGGCGGGATAAGGTACCACCGGGTCCCCTCCTCTCTCCTGATACTGTCGGGCGGTCGGCCCATGACCGAGCGCCCCCCGACTTTTCAGAGGGGGGTGACACCAAAATGACTGTAAGTCATTTTGGTGTCACCCCTCCAATGGTGTCCCCTGGGTGCAGGCTGCACCCCCCTTGTGACACCACTGTGCGGAAGTGATGTAATATACATCACTTCCGCATTCTGACACCGGAGAGGGGACCGGAGGGAGATCCACCATGCTGGTCCCGGCGCTCACACCGGCACAGCGGAGCTCAGGACCAGAGGGGACCGGAGGGAGATCGTGCATCTGTAACCGGAGAGTGACACTGAATGCAGGAAGTGATGCAATACACATCGCTTCCTGCATTCGGGGACTGGAGAGGAGATCAAAGGGAGACCGTGTACTGATCTCCCTTTGATCTGCACTGACAGCGTCGCCAATCCCAATCGCACCGGGCACAGCGGATCTCATCTCAGGACCGGCAGCAGCGGTGGCGATGGAGGTACGGGGGGGGGCGAACACCCGCAGCTAGTACAAGCGATTTACATGCTGACAGTTTTCCCACTCGTGTGCGCGCTGGGCGGTGAGGGGGGGCAGGACGTCTTGAGACGCCCTCCCGCTCCTATAAGGCTCCCGTCCGGGCCGTTCAGGAACAGCCATGGACGGGCGGCGGGTAAAAGCTGTGTTTGTCCTATTTTAGGTGTTTATGGTGCAGCTGGTTTCACATTCGATTCTTTTGCAGGAAGAGGGTCAGAGCTTGGCCTGCAGTTGGGTCTTTCCCGGGCCTCATGATTGGCAGCCGGGATAGGCCGAGTTCAGCAGAGCTGGGGGAAGTACTAAAGCTGAACACCGGCTGCACTCGGCGGAAACATTTATTTGAGGGGGGGGGGATATTTTTTTTAATGGAAATCCAGT
>NW_017309291.1:22218-38362 GCF_000935625.1 Nanorana parkeri
AATAGGTAAACTATATTCAGCACAATACGGGGACTTTAACCCCTTACTGACTCGCCTCTGTTCAGATGAGATGCACCATGTGGCCAAAAGTCTGTGGACACCCGGCCATCACAACTAAATCAGCTTGTTGGCCATCCCATTCCCGAACCATGAGCATTAATATGGGTTTGGTCCTCCCTTTGCCGTTAGAACATCCTCCGCTCTTTTGGAAAGGCTTAACACAACATTTTGGAGGGTGTCTGTGGGATCCTTGTGTCAAAAGACTTCATGGACACGAGTCAAACCATGGCAGGAGAAGATGGGGGTGATCAAGGTCGAGGCAGCAGAAGGTGGTGACAGTTAAGGCCAAGGCAGCAGAATATGAGGGTGATCAAGGGCAAGGCAGCAGAATATGGGGGTGATCAAGGCAGAGGCAGCAGAATATGGGGGTGATCAAGGCCGAGGCAGGAGAAGATGGGGGTGATCAAGGCAGAGGCAGCAGAATATGGGAGTGATCAAGGCCAAGGCAGGAGAAGATGGGGGTGATCAAGGCTGAGGCAGGAGAAGATGGGGGTGATCAAGGCCGAGGCAGGAGAAGATGGGGGTGATCAAGGCCGAGGCAGGAGAAGATGGGGGTGATCAAGGCCGAGGCAGGAGAAGATGGGGGTGATCAAGGCCGAGGCAGGAGAAGATGGGGGTGATCAAGGCCGAGGCAGGAGAAGATGGGGGTGATCAAGGCCGAGGCAGGAGAAGATGGGGGTGATCAAGGCCGAGGCAGGAGAAGATGGGGGTGATCAAGGCCGAGGCAGGAGAAGATGGGGGTGATCAAGGCCGAGGCAGGAGAAGATGGGGGTGATCAAGGCCGAGGCAGGAGAAGATGGGGGTGATCAAGGCCGAGGCAGGAGAAGATGGGGGTGATCAAGGCCGAGGCAGGAGAAGATGGGGGTGATCAAGGCCGAGGCAGGAGAAGATGGGGGTGATCAAGGCCGAGGCAGGAGAAGATGGGGGTGATCAAGGCCGAGGCAGGAGAAGATGGGGGTGATCAAGGCCGAGGCAGGAGAAGATGGGGGTGATCAAGGCCGAGGCAGGAGAAGATGGGGGTGATCAAGGCCGAGGCAGGAGAAGATGGGGGTGATCAAGGCCGAGGCAGGAGAAGATGGGGGTGATCAAGGCCGAGGCAGGAGAAGATGGGGGTGATCAATGCCAAAGCAGGAGAAGATGGGGGTGATCAAGGCCAAGGCAGGAGAAGATGGGGGTGATCAAGGCCGAGGCAGGAGAAGATGGGGGTGATCAAGGCCGAGGCAGGAGAAGATGAGGGTGATCAATTCCAAAGCAGGAGAAGATGGGGTGATCAAGATCGAAGCAGGAGAAGATGGGGTGATCAAGGCCGAGGCTGTGGGGAATTCAGCTGGAGCAAGAGCCACGGCTTCTTCTGCATCGCCCTCCAGCCGTGTTCTTCACTTTGCAAGACTGAGCTGTCATACTGACAGGAAGAGTTAGCAGGTGGTGAGAAAACCGAAACCTTAAAGAAGGTGTAGACCCTCTGAATGACAGTATTCAGTGTTGTGCATCATAAACTTTTTGAAATGATAGTTTTTGATTTCTTTTTGGCATCTCAATGCTGCTTTTCTCTCCGTCACTGCTCTGGATTGGCTTCCCAAAATGGTGGACCATTGGTGGAATGTAGTCTTCACTTGGGGATGGGTTCTGAGTTCGGATCTAACCAAAAAAATGTAACTCAAACCCAAGCTGTTCACTATCCGTTGATTTTGCCAGATTGGCCACCTGTTGAAACCCACCTTTTGCGTCCTAGCAACCAATGACGGTGTGTGGACCTCACAGCGTCATTGGTTGACTGATGCCCCTGGGATGCCAGCTTCTTAGCATCCAATGATGGTGTGCGGCCCTCACAGCGTCATTGGTTGACTGGTGCCCGTGGACAAGTGATGGTGTGCAGCCCTCACAGGGTCATTGGATGACTGGTGCCTGATGCTAGGATGCAGGTGGGCCCACCATAACAACCTATGATGCTGTGGGGCCGCCAGCTTCTTAGCATCCAATGATGGTGTGCGGCCCTCACAGCGTCATTGGTTGACTGATGCCCCTGGGCTGCCAGCTTCTTAGCATCCAATGATGGTGTGCGGCCCTCACAGCGTCATTGGTTGACTGATGCTCCTGGGCCAGTGATGGTGTGCAGCCCTCACAGGGTCATTGGTTGACTGGTGCCTGATGCTAGGATGCAGGTGGGCCCACCATAACAACCTATGATGCTGTGGGGCCGCCAGCTTCTTAGCATCCAATGATGGTGTGCGGCCCTCACAGCGTCATTGGTTGACTGATGCCCCTGGGCTGCCAGCTTCTTAGCATCCAATGATGGTGTGCGGCCCTCACAGCGTCATTGGTTGACTGATGCTCCTGGGCCAGTGATGGTGTGCAGCCCTCACAGGGTCATTGGTTGACTGGTGCCTGATGCTAGGATGCAGGTGGGCCCACCATAACAACCTATGATGCAGTAGGGCCGCCAGCTTCATAGCATCCAACGATGGAGTGTGTCATTGGTTGGTTGGACACAGGTGGCCATGGGCTTGGTTTGCTTGAACCCAAATTTTTGGATGGGTTTGGTGAACATCCAAGCCAACCGAACCCAGGCCAGTTCCTTCATCACTACCCACTAGGGGCACATGCGACAGGGTGACAACACAGGAGCACCATTGGGACACAGGGACAGGGCGTCATCACCCCATAACAGGAAGTGACTGAACGAGGACCTTCGTGGCGGGATCCTAGGAATTTAAAACAACTTTTTGAAATGACGGCAACACATTAGATTGGAGATTTCAGAGATTGGGAGGGGTTGACGTCTGCTCAGATCTTCCTCAGGCCGGTTCCTCTCCTTTGAGGTGTCCACTGACCGGCTGGATCTGGTTCCAGGACCTCACCCCCACCTTAGAGGCCTTGGCCGGCCTCCATGCAGGAAGTGGTGCCTTCCTGCTCATTATTATAAAAATACCAACAACTCACATTTGTTCTTGCAGAGCGTTCCCGGCCGAGAGGATCCGAGCTCCACAAGTCCCAGTCCAGGAATGGTGGAATATTTTCTTTTCTTCTTCTTCTTCTTCATGCCTCTGTGGGGTAAGTGATACATATTGTATGCCGTGTATCCCTCCTCGGGGGTTACATTGTATCAAAATTCAGATTTTGTGTTTTTTTTCAGTCACGGACCCTTTTTCCGGTCCCCGGGGTCACTTAGCTGGTCCCCGAATTTGGTTCAATGTGCAGATTTGCACAGATAATTATAATAAAGGGAACGTGTAGCGATGGAAATACACAGCAGCCCAGGAAAGATGATCATATATTGTAGCATTCTGATACCTGAAATGTACAACTTTATGCTGTGCATGTTCGGCCGACCCGAAGCCACACTAAGCCACCTGATGTACGGCTGAAATCAGCCGTACCAGCCTGAGGTGAATAGCCGAACAGCGGGTCGGTTCACTTCACTTCGGGTCGGTTATTCACTCGGCTGCCGTCGGCAGCTTAGTGAATAGACCCCTAAGAGTTGTCATGGGTTCGAGAGATGAGGGGAAATCTTCCCACGGGGGCAAATGTTCTGGTGGCACCTGTCTAAAATGAAACGCAGCCTCACTTTGGTGAGATTTCCTCTCACTTCCTGATGCATCTCCAGAACAGGAAGTGAAGGGAATTCTTCCAAACAAAAACCAAGAAGGGTTTTAACCCCAATCTATCCAGAACCTAAAAAAATATTTTGGGCCGTACACAAACTTTAAACCTCGTTTCCTCCGGGGACAAGAGGGTCCCTCTTTTTAAGCTTCCACTCTCTTTGGCCCTGTCCACCCAAAACGTAGGACATGCCATGCCAAGAGACGCCATTGGTATCTGGTGGTGGACAGTCACATGACCAGTTGCCTAGGCAGCATAGTGTAACCCCTACAGACGTCCAAGACCGGAGGTCGACGCCTAGATCACGTGACCATATTCCTATGTGCCTTGGACATTGTCCAGCCTCAAATCCCCGAGGATCCTCCAGTTGATGTGAGAATTCCGTGGCATCTCATCATTGAAGTGATCCGGGGGAGGGGACGGGGGTGGCCATAATTGGACGGAGGGTCTGATTTTATGGGACTATTGTGCCGGCGGTCAGGAAAGGATCTCCGATAACGATCTCCTCTTTTTGGCCGAGCCGTCTCTGCCGGAAACAATATACGACTTCCACTACGACTTCATTGTTGGACATCAAAGGGCCGCAGAATTGCTTCCCCCGACGTTCCTGATAGGATTTACTGTAATATTTCGGAGAACAATACGACGCGTTGAGTCCTGACTAGAGACAACTTTTTGTATTTTTAGTCTTGGGTGGGGCGAGGGGCGGGTTTTCGTTACAGCCAACGGACCCTCTTCAGTTCTTCTGGTGTCACCAGGATTGAAAGTGATAGGAGATCCATTAGTGTCAATGTGAAGACCCAGGATGGTCCAAGGGGTGGGCAGAAGAGGTGGCCGGCCTTGGGCATTTGGGGAAGAAGGGGGGAGCAAAAAGGGCAGGACCTGCAACATACACTGGGGAAGTAGTTCAGAACTCATTGGGAAGGTGGTGGGGCCCTTAGGCCTTTTCACCTTGGGTGCTAATAAGGACCTAGTCCCAGCTCTATGCTCCAGATGCCCATTTGAAGTCTTGAACATGCTGAGCTCAGATGGCTTGCAATAGGCCCACGGGCCGCATGTTGGGCATCAGGGACCTAGAGAGTGAAATGGTGCCATGTGTGACTACGTTGTGTGGTAAGGCAGAGAAGTTCTAGAACCGCTCTGGAATGGTGGACCTGCAACATACACTGGGGAGGCAGTTCACAGCTTATTGGGAAGGTGGTGGGGCCCTTAGGACTTTCCACCTTGGGTGCTAAAGGATCTCATCCCAGCACTGGTACAACCATCCAGGTGCCCTCTTCAGGTCTTGAGCATGCTGAGCACAGACAGCTTGCATTAGACCCGTAGGCCTACGTTGGGCACCAGGGACCTAGAGAGTGGAATGGTGCCATGTGTGACTACGTTGTGTGGTAAGGGCAGCAAAGTTCTAGAACCGCCCCGGAATAGTGGACCTGCAACATACACCGGGGGAGGTAGTTCACAGCTCATCCTGAAGGTGGTGGGGCCCTTAGACCTTTCCGCCTTGGTTTCTAAAGCACCTTGTCCCAGCTCTGGTACAACCATCTAGGTGCCCATGTGAGGTCTTGAGCATGGTGAGCGCAGGCAGCTTGCATTAGGCCCACAGGTCGTACATTGGGCACCAGGGACATAGAGACTGGAATGGTGACATGTGTGACTATGTTGTGTGGTAAGGGCAGCAAGGTTCTAGAACCCCTCTGGAATGGTGGACCTGCAACATACACTGGGGAAGTAGTTTACAGCTCATTGGGAAGGTGGTGGGGCCCTTAGTCCTTTCCCCCTTGGATACTAGCAGACCTTGTGCCAGCTCTGGTGGAACCGTCTAGATGCCCATTTGAGGTCCTGAGCATTTGAAGTTCTCACCTTCCCCTTATCCAGGTCCTTGGGACTTTATTGAGCCACCGAGTGCCCATGTGTGACGAGGACCTCGGGGTTTACATCTTCTTTACCATCGTAGTTTCCATGCTGCGTGTCTCAATGTACTGAGAGGTCTCTCTGTGTTCTGTGGCCCTAGGTGTCTTCTCCAACGTGGTCCACCAATCAGAACTCTCTGCCCCTCTGGGGGGATCCGTTCTATTCCAAGTCAAACTTACAACAGACGCCGAGCTGAACAGCATCTTCTGGACCTCCAACAGGAGCGGACACAACCAGATGGTGGCCATTGCCAAGCCGGACAGATGTAACGTCATCGATCCCAGCTTCATGAACCGGATGAGATGCCAGGAACCGGGACTGTCCCTGATCCTGCGCGAACTGAGAGAAGAAGACAGCGCCACCTACACCGCTCAGGTCTACGGCACCGGGAACATCACATACCTGTACTTCCATCTGCAGGTGAAAGGTAAAAGAGCCAACACAAGGGTGAGCCTCCACAACTGGCATGGGGCTAGGACCAGGGGCGTAACTAGAAATCACAGGGCCCCATAGCGAAATGTTGTATGGGGCCCCGTGATTTCTAGTTCTACCCCTTGCAGAGCCCACTCACACTGCACAGATTACTGTCAGTGTTCGTCTTCAGCCGCCAGTGAAAGCCACCAGCAGAGGATCCCATAGCAACCCAGGCGGCCCACACGGCATCTGGCCGGGCCCCACTGTGCCCCGGGCCCCATAGCGGCCGCCTGGGGTGATTGTTACGCCACTGGCTAGGACCATGTATGTAACATACAGCACCGCGTACATTGGGGGGGGGTTGTAAATCTCATCATAAACCTACCCAACAGCTGCCGAGAGCCGCTCCCCTGGTGCTCTGGTTCCAGGTCATGTGACCTCGAGCAATCACGTTAGATCACATGACCTTAATCTTCATCTAACTTTGGTTTCTTCTAGCTAGAAGTCCCTCCGGCGGAGCTCCGGGAACGAGGAACAACATCCATCTCACGGCTTGTGGAATCCTCCTCACCTTCATCATCCGGGAGACCTCAAATCCTTGACGGGAACAATGTCACTGCCATGTCCTGGAACTTCTTCAGAACTATGAAACGTGAGGGCCACAGGGTGACACGTCCAATCAGATAGTGGGGGAGGGGGGGGGGAGTTCAGCACGCACAGCTGAATGAGATACAGAAGTGATTCATACCTTCCTCCCTCTCCTCCCCGTCTCTATGATCATGTGGTGTCTCAATTAGAGAAAGACGGTCTGGAAGCAAACACCTTCTTCTGTGCCTTTAGAAGAACCAAGAACTCTTCAGGACTCCGGCGCCCATTTTATTTTTGTAAAATAAAAAATAAAAAAATGTTTTTAGATCTTAATAGTTGAAGCTTCTATTTACACACATACGGGTACTACCCTGGGGGACATGTATGTGGGTCCGGGTGCTGCCCTGGGGAACATGTATGGGGATCCAGGTACTGCCCTGGGGGACATGTATGGGGGTCCGGGTACTGCCCTGGGGGGCATGTCTGGGGGTCCAGCCCTGGGGGACATGTATGGCGATCCGGGTACTGCCCTGGGGGACATGTATGGGGTTCCATACATGTCTCCTGCCCTGCCTGCCCATCCGTCTTGCGGCGAGCCCGCCGGGAATCGCCATACGTAGCGCCGGTCCCCGCCGGAGCCATTTCTCTGCTCTCTCCGGAGTCCTGGGGAACGCGCGGCCGTTTGACGGATGGCCCGGCTCGCTCGGCTCCTCATTGATCTCCATCATGTCCCCGAATGCCGAGCTCGCTCAGCGATACTTCACTGGCAACTTGATTGCCAAACAGACGTCCTGGGATCAGATTTACTGCCTGGCCGCTGGGAAGGAAACCACGGCTGCGGCGTTTCCAACCTCTGATGTCATCTTCTTGTCCCTCTATACAGAATACTTGTAGGATATCATCATGGGCACTCGTATAATACACGATATTACCAAAAGTATTGGGACGCCATTACATGCACATGAACTCTAATGGCATCCCAGCCTTAGTCCGTAGGGTTCAGTATTGGGTTGGCTCCGCCCTTTGGCGCTATAACAGCTCCGCCTCTTCTGGGAAGGCGTCCACAAGGCTTAGGAGTGTGTCTATGGGAATGTTGGACCATTTGTGAGGTCAGGTACTGATGTTGGGGGAGGGGCTCGCAGTCTCCGCTCTAATTCATCCCAAAGGTGTTCTATGGGGTTGAGGTCAGGACTCTGTGCGGCCAGTCACGTTCCTCCACCCCAAACTCCCCCATCCATGTCTTTATGGACCTTGCTTTGTGCACTGGTGCGCAGTCATGTTGGAACAGGAAGGGGCCGTCCTCAAACTCCTCCCACAAAGTTGGGAGCATAAAACTGTCCAAAATGTCTTGGTGTGCTGATGCCTTAAGAGTTCCCTTCACCGGAACTAAGGGGCGGAGCCCAACCCCTGAAAAACAACACCCCCCCATAATCCCCCCTCCCCCAAACTTTACACATGGCACAATGCAATCAGGCAAGTACCGTTCTCCTGGCAACCGCCAAACCCAGACACGCCCATCGGATTGCCAGACAGAGAAGCGTGATTGGTCCCTCCAGAGAACACGCCTCCGCTTCTCTAGAGTCCAGCGGCGGCGCGCGTTACACCGCGGCATCCCACGCTTTGCATTGCACTTGAAATATTCAGTAGCACGGAAATGTCACGGAACACCTGAATCCAATGATTTGGAGGGGGAGGGGCCCAATACTTTTGGCATTATAGTGTATATAACGAACATTCGTTTTTGACATTATGTGCGCAAGATTAATGTTAGCGGATATTCACAGGACAAAGTGACCTGCCAATTGTTAAAAAAAAGACCCCTTGAAGTGTACGGAGTAGTTAACACTCCCAAGACTGACGCTCCAGTTTTTGGTTGATCCCGGGAGCTGTGATTTAAATTGCATCTAAACCCATGAACAGAAATGTCACATATTACAGCTTCCTTAGATGTGGCGGCTGTATTCGTTTTTTTCCCCCCTCTTTATCTTAGCCTGGTGACCCTACCAGTAACACACTTCGTGTCCTGGGGTGACAACTCTTACTATTCTGTATCTATGGAGGAGCAGTGTTGTCACCCTAGGACAGGAGTAGAGAACCCCTCCCTCTCCCCACTTCTCCATAACATAAGATAGGGGTGTTCTGTAGCCCACAGAGAGAACTGGAAACAATGTATCTGATGGGAGAGCAGCAGTGACAGGAAGCTGCCGATTCCATATCACTCAGTAAGTGTTGGTAGCAGCCCTGAGATCTGCCAGCAGATGGCGGCATTGCACCGTATACAGAGCAATAGAAACTGTACAAAGGAAGAAATGTATCATTAATAAACCTCTGTAGATGATAAAATGTAAGGAGAGCGAGACAATGATCAATGTGCCCATTATGAGGGGCTCCCCCCATCCATGTGCTGAGTTCCCGGGTCTGTACACCCGCTGTGCCCATTATGAGGAGCTCCCACCATCCCTGTGCTGAGTTCCTGGGTCTGTACACCCGCTGTGCCCATTATGAGGAGCTCCCACCATCCCTGTGCTGAGTTCCTGGGTCTGTACACCCGCTGTGCCCATTATGAGGAGCTCCCACCATCCCTGTGCTGAGTTCCTGGGTCTGTACACCCGCTGTGCCCATTATGAGGAGCTCCCACCATCCCTGTGCTGAGTTCCTGGGTCTGTACACCCGCTGTGCCCATTATGAGGAGCTCCCACCATCCCTGTGCTGAGTTCCTGGGTCTGTACACCCGCTGTGCCCATTATGAGGAGCTCCCACCATCCCTGTGCTGAGTTCCTGGGTCTGTACACCCGCTGTGCCCATTATGAGGAGCTCCCACCATCCCTGTGCTGAGTTCCTGGGTCTGTACACCCGCTGTGCCCATTATGAGGAGCTCCCACCATCCCTGTGCTGAGTTCCTGGGTCTGTACACCCGCTGTGCCCATTATGAGGAGCTCCCACCATCCCTGTGCTGAGTTCCTGGGTCTGTACACCCGCTGTGCCCATTATGAGGAGCTCCCACCATCCCTGTGCTGAGTTCCTGGGTCTGTACACCCGCTGTGCCCATTATGAGGAGCTCCCACCATCCCTGTGCTGAGTTCCTGGGTCTGTACACCCGCTGTGCCCATTATGAGGAGCTCCCACCATCCCTGTGCTGAGTTCCTGGGTCTGTACACCCGCTGTGCCCATTATGAGGAGCTCCCACCATCCCTGTGCTGAGTTCCTGGGTCTGTACACCCGCTGTGCCCATTATGAGGAGCTCCCACCATCCCTGTGCTGAGTTCCTGGGTCTGTACACCCGCTGTGCCCATTATGAGGAGCTCCCACCATCCCTGTGCTGAGTTCCTGGGTCTGTACACCCGCTGTGCCCATTATGAGGAGCTCCCACCATCCCTGTGCTGAGTTCCTGGGTCTGTACACCCGCTGTGCCCATTATGAGGAGCTCCCACCATCCCTGTGCTGAGTTCCTGGGTCTGTACACCCGCTGTGCCCATTATGAGGAGCTCCCACCATCCCTGTGCTGAGTTCCTGGGTCTGTACACCCGCTGTGCCCATTATGAGGAGCTCCCACCATCCCTGTGCTGAGTTCCTGGGTCTGTACACCCGCTGTGCCCATTATGAGGAGCTCCCACCATCCCTGTGCTGAGTTCCTGGGTCTGTACACCCGCTGTGCCCATTATGAGGAGCTCCCACCATCCCTGTGCTGAGTTCCTGGGTCTGTACACCCGCTGTGCCCATTATGAGGAGCTCCCACCATCCCTGTGCTGAGTTCCTGGGTCTGTACACCCGCTGTGCCCATTATGAGGAGCTCCCACCATCCCTGTGCTGAGTTCCTGGGTCTGTACACCCGCTGTGCCCATTATGAGGAGCTCCCACCATCCCTGTGCTGAGTTCCTGGGTCTGTACACCCGCTGTGCCCATTATGAGGAGCTCCCACCATCCCTGTGCTGAGTTCCTGGGTCTGTACACCCGCTGTGCCCATTATGAGGAGCTCCCACCATCCCTGTGCTGAGTTCCTGGGTCTGTACACCCGCTGTGCCCATTATGAGGAGCCCCCACCATCCTAAGGTTCCTATTAATACAAGCTGGGTGTGGGGTGTGAATATACTTTCCTCCACTAGATGGCGCTGTGTAGTAATATAATGGGCTCGGTGCGGGGGGTGGGGGGGGATGCATCTGCATTAACAATAGAGAGCATGTAGCTGTGTGGTGGTCGGGGGTGTGATGAGGATTCTCCGGCATATCATTGATGAATTGTATTATCTATAATCACCGGTAATATATTCACCGGCTCGTCTCTTCCACAGTAATTATTATTCACACCGCCATTTGTATCTCCTGCGGTGTATGTCGAATATACGACGGGCGCTCCATAGACGACGTCAATTATGAGCACTGAACTGCCTGACCCGATGACATCACAGGATCTTAGTGATTGTATAGGTGCTTATGAAGGGGCCCTAAGGGGTCCACAGGTGCCCTGTACTACTTTACCGCATGCTGAATTTCAATTGTATTGGATTTCAGTCCATTTATTCCTGGGAGCTCATCATCACATGTGGGGGCGTGGTCATGCAAATACAGCTTGCCTGGGAGCGCCCACTCCTCCATCAAGTCATTTTGATATTAGTAGGGATCCACCGATACCGAATGCCGATACCGGAAGTCCCATTCAGGAAGCCAGGCAGCGTGTAATGATGCGGCGCCTGGCTTTCTGATTGGCCAGGAAGGCGGCTCCTCATGACGAGGGAACACGGAGCCGGCTTCCCGGCCAATCAGGAAGCCGGGGCAGCGTGTAATGATTTGCCGCCCGGCTTCTTGATACCGGAAGTATCGGGCTAGGCATCGGAGCATTTGGTCGAGTATGAGTATGGGTGCCAAATACCCGGCACCCATACTAGTATCGGTGCATCCCTAGATATTTGCATAACTCCTCCCAACAAGCCCGCCCACTGCTTGCATCAGGGCCGAGGGCTCTTGAGACCAGTAATGAGACCGGGTGCTGTGATGTTTTCAGGAAGCTTTGTACAGCACCCTGCCAGCCCCTCCCACCTGCGTGCATTGCATAAACACCACCTGATCTGCGTGCATGGCCTACAGAAGCACGGAGACCCGGCGATGACATCACCGGGAGTAATAAAGTGCCATGCTGGTCAGGGAAATATAACATGTCAGACAAATGTAGAGTTATGAAATGGGATTTGCAGGTACAGACTCCCAGCACTGATCTGAATGAATAACTTTGTATCACGTGTGTTATAAATGTATGTGTCAAAAAACCGCAGCAGGAAACACTATACGGCTGAGGCTTTGCTGCCTTCTTGCAAGGCACCCAATGACTAGTGCCGATAATAAGATAAAAATAAACATGCAAATCCATCAAGAGGTTTTTATTGCAATATTCAACATCAGTACAAGATTTCACCCCTGCAGTACAGATTTCAGGTAATCCCGGACGAGCCCCCAACCAGTGACCGGACAGCGAAAGGAGAAGCAGCACAATGATGAGCTAATCTCTCTGTCACTATGCTGACTGGCTCTTTGTGCTGCTTCTTCCTCTCACACTCCATCCCTGCTATACAGGGGCTGCAGGAGGCCGATACCGGGTCACATTTAGGTACTTTCACTGCTCGCATTAAAAAAAAACAAAAAAAACATTTAAATGTGTAATAATGTTTATATATAGGTGCAATCATTTGTATCTTCCTGGCATTCGGCTGTAATGTACAGAGGTTACAGATCCTAAAAAAGAAGAGAAGAGTTCCATGACACCAGCAAACACACAACTGCAGAATCCTGAGCGACCATGCGGCCAATCAGAACAGCGCTACAAGGAATAGTCGGTCCATCGCTTTGTCCTGGTCACCCAACGAGCCCTATTCGAGGTTTGGTTGGATGTGTCGCTGTATACCTGGGGGATTGGAGGTGTGATCGCTGTTCTGGTTTGGGGCTCAAGGTGAAGGTCTAGGAGCAACTCCAATTACAAATGTCCACCATGAGGGTCAGAGCTGCCATGACTGCCGCTAATATGTGTTTTTCGTCTTTGGATGAGCCCAAAAAATTTATGTTGAGCTGTCCGAGACCCTGTTATAATGAAATTTTACACATCATCAGGGGGCCTTAATGATTTTCAGCCCGCAAAGTAAGTTGGCCTTGCTGTTAAATGCTTTCGACACGATGCATGCTTTTTGGCACCCTGTGCTGGACTGACTAATCCACTCAGAGCATAATCTAACTTCTCCTGCTGCAGAGGCACATTTCCTATCACGGCTGGCCCGTGGGTTCCAGAACGCCAGTGTGTTAGCCGAAGGGCCTGTGGGCTTGGGTCTGACATCCGTTGGAGATGCTCCTGAGATCAGTCGGAATTCATTGACAGGTGAATCTGACCTGCGGTTGACCTGCTTCCAGCAAGTTTGACATCCCCGTAAACATGTATGGGAATGCGAAACGCACTTGAAGCCCATCGATGGCCGACAGCATCTCGCCAGTGGCAGAATCACTGAGGTGCAGAAGCCACGCCCCCCCCACTAGCCTGGAACGCAGCAAGGGGTGACGTCACCATGGTCTGGCCAGCGAGGGAATGACCCCATAGGAGAAGCTGTGTGGTCTCCTAGGATTGCTTGATTGAAGGTCACCTGACGGTCACCAAGTGGTGAATAATTGCATGTAGCCAAGGTGCACCCCCCACCAGCCCGGAACGCAGCAAGGGAGTGACGTCTCCATGGTCTGACCAGCGAGGGAATGACCCCATAAGAGAAGCTGTGTGGTCTCCTGCTTGTATGACATGACCCTAAAGGTCACCAAGTGTTGAATATTTGCATATAGCCAAGGTGCACCCAAAGCAAGTTGGGCGTTCTGTTCAAAATTCTGCATGCTTGCTGGAAGCCTGTGCCAAACTGACTAGTCCCCTCTCTGTGTAATCTGATCTCTCCTGCTGTCGAGGATTAAATCCCATCTCAGCTGTTTTCAGTATCAGACCCCCTATGCCATCGGCAGAGTCACCATGATGTGGCAGCCAGTTCCCTCAATGGACGTCCCCTCCCTATTGGAGGTCCATCTACCCTCTAGGCAAGCAAGGGAGTCGGGCCCATCCCCACATCTCGCTGGTGAGGGTGCAAGGCTGTAGGGAGCAGTTAGCTGTCTCTGGCGGGATCACATGGCCTCAAAGACGGTGGTGGGTTGTTGGTGGGTATTGGGGTAGAAGGGGTAGAAGAATGCCTTGTAGCCGCTCTAACGGGGGGCAAGTCAAGAGCGCGCCTTTGATTAAACATGGCGGCGCTGCAACGCGTCCCCCTATCTCATAACATCAGAGGTGTGATCCAGCCTGGCGAGGCCGCGCATCAGCGGCTCAGTGACAGCACCGCGCCGGTTGTTTCCCGGCTTCTCCATAATTGATGCCTCTGGTCTCCACGTTGGTTTGCTGCCTGACGCTTGGTTGACCAAGCTGCTCCTAACAGCCGTCGTGGCCTGTGGCTGGCGGATCGGCGGCCCTCTCAATATCCGGCGACAAGCCGCGATGGAGGCCGAGAGCGCGCCTGGGCAGATCAACCTAGACTTCTCGTCTCCCCCCGCTCCCTCCTCCGGGGACGCTCCATCCGCTCTGCCAAGTGGCAGGAGCCTTCAGGATCTACTCGGATGAGCGTAGACAGGTTGGGAGTCCCCCCCCCTCTCCCCCTGGAGGGCGGCAGTCACGGGAAATCACGCCTGACGGATGGAAGGCGGGGGGAGTCCCTTCGCTGTCACAGCACATCAACGGGGCTGCCTGTCCCCCTTCCCGAGGTGCCTGAAATCTCCGGGCTTGTCAACCGGATGGACACGGCGCCCAAAAGAACAAGACGGACACTCGTAACGGTCGTGCGAGGCGGCTTAGCCGTTTTAACGTCTAAATCGCGGCGTGCTCGGCCTCTTTCGGTGGTGAAAATGGCGTTCGTGGTTGCTGTAGGTGTTATCGGTGCACCTTCAACCGACCGCGTAACCCCGGGGTAGGGGAGCACCCCTAAAGTGGGGAAGCCATTCCCAAAAATTGGGTGCCAGTCAACTGCCGTGGTTTCCGAGACTGACCGGCTGAACCCGGCCAAAAAGCAACCCCTTTGGGTACTTTTGGCCCACTCGGCATAACCAGGCTGGTTATCCTATCCAATTGCTCCGCCAATCCCACCCCCTTAGAACCCATGGGATCAGTATCTTGCACTGATGAGGGCTAACAAGCCAGAAGATTGAAATCACCACGTTCCCCCATCACCAGCCATCCCCCACAGGATAGCTATTGCCTTGTTTCCCATACGGTAGGAAAAATATGCTTCCCAAAGGGGTGGAGCCTGTTATAGCCCCAAAGGGGAGGGGCATCTTCCTATTAATGGTTTTGGAGTGGAGTATCCAGCAAATGAATGCAGCTCTGTAATCTTTAATACATCATTGAATGTCTTTTTTTTACAGAGAAGCAGTGTAAGTACCTGAGTTTGACCTGCTATCGGCATCTTGGGGTACAGCAGGGACCAGAGTGTGAGAGGAAGAAGCAGCACGAGGAGCCAACTAGTTCATGTGCTGAGAAGACGCATGCTGATAGGAGGAGAGAACCGAGTGACAGAGATGAGCTCATCATTGTGCTGCTGCTCCCTTCACTGTCCAGTCACAGGGTGGGGGGGAACGTCCGGGATGACCTGGATACAGGGGGTGTTGGTTGAATGATGCTGCCATCTACTGGAAGAAAAAAGTACTGCAGAGGGGAGATCTCTGGATTAAAGGTGAATATTGCAGTAAAAACTGTTTTTGTTAGAGAGAGAGATTATCACTGTGCTGCTGATTCTTTCACTGTCCAGTCCCAGGATGGGGGCTTGTCCGGGATGATCTGAGATGAATGATGACGGCCACCAGACTGAGGACCTCTAGTGGCAGAAAAAAGTACTGCGGAGGGAAATCTCTATATTGGAGGTAAATATCGCAGTAAAAACTGTTTTTGTTAGAGAGAGAGATTATCACTGTGCTGCTGATTCTTTCACTGTCCAGTCCCAGGATGGGGGCTTGTCCGGGATGATCTGAGCTGAATGATGACGGCCACCAGACTGAGGACATCTAGTGGCAGAAAAAAATACAGCGGGAGGAAATCTCAATATTGAAGGTGAATATTGTAGTAAAAACTGTTTTTTTAGAGAGAGAGAGATTATCACTGTGCTGCTGATTCTTTCACTGTCCAGTCCCAGGATGGGGGCTTGTCCGGGATTATCTGAGCTAAATGATGACGGCCACCAGACTGAGGACATCTAGTGGCAGACTTTTTTATTCGTCTTATAAAAGCAATTCAACTTCCCCAAAATCTGAATCCCGACGTGAACATATTAAAGATCTGCTCCGAAGACAATAGACTGTCATGTGACCTATCCTGCAAGGATTTCGGCGGGGATGCGACGCATACTACCTAACATAAAGATGGCCACTCGGGGGGAGCCTCTACCATTCCCGAAAATCAGATGTGACCTTCGAAATATGACGCAGCCGGCATGCCGAAATGTAAAACACGCTCGGTGTTACAATGTAACCCTTCGCTTTCCCAGAGATGAAACACGAAAGTCGGGGGGGCGGGGTGGGATCC
>NW_017309291.1:38648-39387 GCF_000935625.1 Nanorana parkeri
TTTTCCTGGAGGCGGTGAATATATATATATTTAACGAGGGGCTGTTTGAAATGTGACACAAATGGCGGTGACGGAGGAATTAGCGCGGTCTGGCGTGCTGCTGATCCCGCGTGATAATGTGGCAATAAATAAGCGTGGACTAACGCCTTCAATTAATTTCCTGCGGCAGAACACATCACGTCGGCATTGATGCCTAATGAGCCCGTCGCCTCCGTCGTACCGCCGGGTAATCTGTCAGCGGCGGCGGCGGCGGTTCGGCAATAGCTCATGGTTATGCAGTCCGCAAGGCCGCCGTCGTCTCTCCGTCGTCAAGTTGATGTTTCTGTCGCTGATAGGGGGGGGGATGGGCGCCGAGATAATGGAGGAAGGCTTTAACCCCCGACTGGCCGAGACATCTGCGGCGCCCCGCCGATCACGTCCGGGTCGCTCAGGGCTCATTCGCCCAACGCGGCCCCAATACAAGAACGAGGCAACTTGCCTTATGCCCTACGGGGCCAGTTCACCCATAGGGCATGTTGCATCGACCCCGCGGGGCGATCCGGTGCTCAGCAACGCATGTCAATAGCGTACAGTAAAAGAAAGAAAGGGTTAAAAAACATGAAACTCACGTGCACAACGTTGCAAGGCAGCACATGCGTGTTATGCACGCGCTAACCATGTGCTATGGGGTGAGCAATCCCGGGGCAGATGTAAAAGACACAAATGAATGCAGCTCAGTAGTCCTTAATACTGCACATCT
>NW_017309291.1:39735-40162 GCF_000935625.1 Nanorana parkeri
CGCCGAGATAATGGAGGAAGGCTTTAACCCCCGACTGGCCGAGACATCTGCGGCGCCCCGCCGATCACGTCCGGGTCGCTCAGGGCTCATTCGCCCAACGCGGCCCCAATACAAGAACGAGGCAACTTGCCTTATGCCCTACGGGGCCAGTTCACCCATAGGGCATGTTGCATCGACCCCGCGGGGCGATCCGGTGCTCAGCAACGCATGTCAATAGCGTACAGTAAAAGAAAGAAAGGGTTAAAAAACATGAAACTCACGTGCACAACGTTGCAAGGCAGCACATGCGTGTTATGCACGCGCTAACCATGTGCTATGGGGTGAGCAATCCCGGGGCAGATGTAAAAGACACAAATGAATGCAGCTCAGTAGTCCTTAATACTGCACATCTTTCAGTTTATTTATTTTTCTCAATGATTTTGTTTCA
>NW_017309291.1:40522-41518 GCF_000935625.1 Nanorana parkeri
GGCAGCCTCCTGTTATCCCTGCGCAGACTAAGAAAGGAAAAAAAAGCAGCAGATCATATTTTTTTTCCCTCTCTCAACAGTGCTCATGTGCTAACACAGGGACACTTGCTGATAGGAGGAGAGAGCAGAGTTGATGAGGAGCACAGGAACTATGAATCCATCCTCCAGGCTCATCAGCGCCATCTTGTGGCCATAACATGGTATTACATGGAACATACATGCGTTCTGGTCATGTATCCGCACAGGGAACATACACACATATGTGCAGTGCTGCTCGCCTATACGGTTTATAACTAGACCCCTCCCCCCATGTATACAACAATGATATACGGGGTGCATTCCCCTTTAAATCAATGAAACGCGTCCATCACCATTGGGATTGGTTGTCCCCGGGCCGCGCTTTGACTCGATGATGGAAAGTCACTTCATCAACACGGAGCCGTCATCATTACATACGTGTTCATATCATGTAACTGACGCCGAGCAGCTGCCGGAGGAGACAGCCAAGGTCACCCGCTCATCATATCATGAGAACCGTTCCGGACGTCTGCGTGTCATAGAGAGGGAGTGAGGGGGTTACATCTGTGTAGACGAGCTCCGAATGAAGCTCACCAGTGGTCCAGAACAATGACACACTGACACTTGGGGGCCCCAGAACAATGACACACTGACACTTGGGGGGCCCAGAACAATGACACACTGACACTTGGGGATCCCAGAACAATGACACGCTGACACTTGGGGGTCCAGAACAATGACACACTGACACTTGGGGGGCCCAGAACAATGACACACTGACACTTGGGGGTCCAGAACAATGACGCGCCGACACTTGGGGGTCCCAGAACAATGACACACTGACACTTGGGGGTCCCAGAACAATGACACACTGACACTTGGGGGTCAATGACACACTGTGATGACTCCTCCTATATATAGATGAAGACACACCCCCCTAAGTGATGATGTACACGTTCTTTTCCCCCCCTCCATGTT
>NW_017309291.1:44627-51300 GCF_000935625.1 Nanorana parkeri
GGCAGCCTCCTGTTATCCCTGCGCAGACTAAGAAAGGAAAAAAAAGCAGCAGATCATATTTTTTTTCCCTCTCTCAACAGTGCTCATGTGCTAACACAGGGACACTTGCTGATAGGAGGAGAGAGCAGAGTTGATGAGGAGCACAGGAACTATGAATCCATCCTCCAGGCTCATCAGCGCCATCTTGTGGCCATAACATGGTATTACATGGAACATACATGCGTTCTGGTCATGTATCCGCACAGGGAACATACACACATATGTGCAGTGCTGCTCGCCTATACGGTTTATAACTAGACCCCTCCCCCCCATGTATACAACAATGATATACGGGGTGCATTCCCCTTTACATCAATGAAAAGCGTCCATCACCATTGGGATTGGTTGTCCCCGGGCCGCGCTTTGACTCGATGATGGAAAGTCACTTCATCAACACGGAGCCGTCATCATTACATACGTGTTCATATCATGTAACTGACGCCGAGCAGCTGCCGGAGGAGACAGCCAAGGTCACCCGCTCATCATATCATGAGAACCGTTCCGGACGTCTGCGTGTCATAGAGAGGGAGTGAGGGGGTTACATCTGTGTAGACGAGCTCCGAATGAAGCTCACCAGTGGTCCAGAACAATGACACACTGACACTTGGGGGCCCCAGAACAATGACACACTGACACTTGGGGGGCCCAGAACAATGACACACTGACACTTGGGGATCCCAGAACAATGACACGCTGACACTTGGGGGTCCAGAACAATGACACACTGACACTTGGGGGGCCCAGAACAATGACACACTGACACTTGGGGGTCCAGAACAATGACGCGCCGACACTTGGGGGTCCCAGAACAATGACACACTGACACTTGGGGGTCCCAGAACAATGACACACTGACACTTGGGGGTCAATGACACACTGTGATGACTCCTCCTATATATAGATGAAGACACACCCCCCTAAGTGATGATGTACACGTTCTTTTCCCCCCCTCCATGTTGGATCGGAAGGAGCCAGGACAACCAGTGACATCAGAGAAAGAGGGAAGGAGCCGGGACAACCAGTGACATCAGAGGAAGAGGGGAGGAGCCGGGACAACCAGTGACATCAGAGGATATTCATTGTGAATAGAACGCTTCCAACGTTAGATACAATTTCTCTTTTCATAGGATGAGGCGTCATAACTCGTCACCGCCACTGGGAGGAGCTATTGCTGCTTCCATACAGAAAGAGCGACGGTTCCCATTACGTGATGAGCGCTCACGTCTGAATGTAAATTCCGGGTGAATGTCGGTGTCACTCGCGCTGAGCTCTGGCCAAATGTTTTACACATCCCCGAGAGGAGAGGAAGAGAAAACCCCTCTCAGGGTACACTCCCCCTAAATCGGCATCTGCAGAAAGCACCTCCAGACTAATATTTATGTCTATGGAGGCGATTTATTTATTAGGCGTCGTTCCCTCTTCTGTATTTTGGTGCGTTGAAATGTAGAAGAAGCCGAGCGTTCAATGCGTGAGCCTGTACACCCGCTGTGCCCATTATGAGGGGCCCCCACCATCCCTGTGCTGAGTTCCCGGGTCTGTACCCCGCTGTGCCCATTATGAGGGGCCCCCACCATCCCTGTGCTGAGTTCCCGGGTCTGTACCCCGCTGTGCCCATTATGAGGGGCCCCCACCATCCCTGTGCTGAGTTCCCGGGTCTGTACCCCGCTGTGCCCATTATGAGGGGCCCCCACCATCCCTGTGCTGAGTTCCCGGGTCTGTACCCCGCTGTGCCCATTATGAGGGGCCCCCACCATCCCTGTGCTGAGTTCCCGGGTCTGTACCCCGCTGTGCCCATTATGAGGGGCCCCCACCATCCCTGTGCTGAGTTCCCGGGTCTGTACCCCGCTGTGCCCATTATGAGGGGCCCCCACCATCCCTGTGCTGAGTTCCCGGGTCTGTACCCCGCTGTGCCCATTATGAGGGGCCCCCACCATCCCTGTGCTGAGTTCCCGGGTCTGTACCCCGCTGTGCCCATTATGAGGGGCCCCCACCATCCCTGTGCTGAGTTCCCGGGTCTGTACCCCGCTGTGCCCATTATGAGGGGCCCCCACCATCCCTGTGCTGAGTTCCCGGGTCTGTACCCCGCTGTGCCCATTATGAGGGGCCCCCACCATCCCTGTGCTGAGTTCCCGGGTCTGTACCCCGCTGTGCCCATTATGAGGGGCCCCCACCATCCCTGTGCTGAGTTCCCGGGTCTGTACCCCGCTGTGCCCATTATGAGGGGCCCCCACCATCCCTGTGCTGAGTTCCCGGGTCTGTACCCCGCTGTGCCCATTATGAGGGGCCCCCACCATCCCTGTGCTGAGTTCCCGGGTCTGTACACCTGCTGTGCCCATTATGAGGGGCCCCCTCCATCCTTGTGCTGCAAATTTCCTCTAAGTAACCCAACCACAATTGGGCGCTCCCACCAGGGAGATATTTTGCCGACGGTGAAATTGGCAATTTCGCAGCTAAATTCGATTTCACCGAAATTACTCCGCTCCTCCCCCCCCCCCACATCCGATGCGCATTCACTGCAGAGAACAAGGCCATTTGTGTGCCGGCGGCCGGCGCCGAATCGGTTAAAATATTTGTCGAAATTTTTGAACAGATCGCAGCCCGGGGGCCTGGAAGTCGCCCAACACCGTCCGTCCCCCGGCTGAGGGAAAGCAGGCAGTGACAGGAGCCCCCTCCATCAGCCTCCATCAGAAGCAGTCAGGAGGCATTACGCGTACGGAGGAGATGCATGAGGTGCGGGCAGGGATCCCAGTCATAAATGTCCGGGCAGCTGTTGGCCTTGTCATCTCTATCTCCGGCGCGGCTTTCTCCGCATGGCCGCCGAGGAGCGCCCATCGCCACCGATTCCGCCGCAACAGGACAATGTGACAACGCGCGTCTCCTTACCGCTGAGCTAGTCCCATCACATCCAGCTCACATCTGCTCATCATGTTTAATGCGGTTTGGATCCCGGGATAAAAAGCGGGCCGTGTTAGCTGTGGACAGGCGGAGGGAGGCGACGATGGGTCCATCTCCGTGCTGCTGATCCTCTGCAGCCTCTTTGAGGCCACTTCCTGTCTACATGCACTCCAGTGATGGCATTTCTCAGGGCTGGTTTCCTGATGGTGACAACAGTGGACCATGTCTGCCTAATCTTTGTTGATTTGGCCACTTGTAGTCTCCATTCACAAAACCTGATGGTCCCACCTTTGCTAGTAGAGGAGGAGGGGTGTGTGTGTCCCTCCTCTGAGTCATTCAGCAGTCTGTGCAATCTGATCTCTCTTACTTTTTAGGCCTTTCATGTCTGTGTAATGTGTGTGACAACGCAGGAGCACAGTGAGGAGACCGGGACCGAGCGTTGTCACCCTATAACAGGAAGTGCCTGAACGAGGTCAAGGCAAAACTCATATATGGGGGCTGTTGTTAACTATTCGATATTTTGTCCAGCTAGTCCTGAGATTTCCATGGGCAACACTGTAAGCGGTACAGCCGAGTCTCCTCCCCACTCCCAGCCTGTGATTGGTCAACGAAGGAGCAGAAGCATACTGATGAGTCATCCCTCTGCTCGCCTGATGTAGAAGAGCACCAGTGGTTCCTGGATCTGACCCCCTCCCTGTTCCGCATGTCCGGTAAGTAACCCAAAAACGTTCTACCCACCAATCCAACCACAAAATTCCTCTCCTCCCCAGAAGAAGCCCCATGGACCCAGATCAGGAGGATAAACAGGACCTCAGCAATGGACCTCAGGACCTCAAGGGGCTGCTGCCCAGCAAATGGAACCCCAAAGACCACCAGAAGGGGTTCCATTTGCTGAGCAGCAACCCCTTGGGGTCACCACGTTATCCGCCATGGCGGGCATTTGTCCTCGGCAGGCCCAGATGTGTTATGAGGCCACACAGGTCGGGCTCTAAGGCCCCAAAGATTTTATATTCGGTTCATTACTCGGAAGGGGTCACTTGTCTACGGGGTCGTCATAGATCTCCGCCACACCCGGCGTGGTGTCATCTCCATGGTTTGTTCTAGAAGCGAAGATGAGATTCAATCAACCCGGAGGCCAGAAACACACAACAGAGGTGCAGGGGGAAGGAAGCCTCAGCTGCTCCATGACTGGTTCATGACCAATCAGGGTCCTGGAGGTTCCTAAGTTGGTGGAGATCCTTCAAAAGTTCAACATGGCCGAAACACCATTTGGCAAAGTGCATCCATCCGAGGTGGTCCTGGCTCAAGAGAGATCTGATTGGTGGCGGTTCCCCAAGTATGATGCAGTGCTGGTTGTATCACCACCTCAGGTGATCACTAGTGACGCTTAGAAGACCAGTGTAAGGATGGAGGATGGGTATGAGGAAGGTCCAACTGCAAGAGTGTGTTTGTTCTCAGTGGGTGGCACTCTGCTCTCAGTCGAGAACAATCTCCTTTTGCATGGGTGCAGGGTGCACCGGCAAAGTCAACCCCACCATCCTGCCATATGCAAGATGGTCAATGAGGGGTTTCCATGGTTCCTGTGCTGAGTTCCCGGGTCTGTACACCCGCTGTGCCCATTATGAGGGGCCCCCACCATCCCTGAGCTGAGTTCCCGGGTCTGTACGCTGGCTGTGCCCATTATGAGGAGCTCCCACCATCCCTGTGCTGAGTTCCGGGGTCTGTACACCCGCTGTGCCCATTATGAGGGGCCCCCACCATCCCTGAGCTGAGTTCCCGGGTCTGTACGCTGGCTGTGCCCATTATGAGGAGCTCCCACCATCCCTGTGCTGAGTTCCGGGGTCTGTACACCCGCTGTGCCCATTATGAGGGGCCCCCACCATCCCTGAGCTGAGTTCCCGGGTCTGTACGCTGGCTGTGCCCATTATGAGGAGCTCCCACCATCCCTGTGCTGAGTTCCGGGGTCTGTACACCCGCTGTGCCCATTATGAGGGGCCCCCACCATCCCTGAGCTGAGTTCCCGGGTCTGTACGCTGGCTGTGCCCATTATGAGGAGCTCCCACCATCCCTGTGCTGAGTTCCGGGGTCTGTACACCCGCTGTGCCCATTATGAGGGGCCCCCACCATCCCTGAGCTGAGTTCCCGGGTCTGTACGCTGGCTGTGCCCATTATGAGGAGCTCCCACCATCCCTGTGCTGAGTTCCGGGGTCTGTACACCCGCTGTGCCCATTATGAGGGGCCCCCACCATCCCTGAGCTGAGTTCCCGGGTCTGTACGCTGGCTGTGCCCATTATGAGGAGCTCCCACCATCCCTGTGCTGAGTTCCGGGGTCTGTACACCCGCTGTGCCCATTATGAGGGGCCCCCACCATCCCTGAGCTGAGTTCCCGGGTCTGTACGCTGGCTGTGCCCATTATGAGGGGCCCCCACCATCCCTGTGCTGAGTTCCCGGGTCTGTACGCTGGCTGTGCCCATTATGATGGGCCCCCACCATCCCTGTGCTGAGGTCCGGGGTCTGTACACCCGCTGTGCCCATTATGAGGAGCTCCCACCATCCCTGTGCTGAGGTCCGGGGTCTGTACACCCGCTGTGCCCATTATGAGGAGCTCCCACCATCCCTGTGCTGAGGTCCGGGGTCTGTACACCCGCTGTGCCCATTATGAGGAGCTCCCACCATCCCTGTGCTGAGGTCCGGGGTCTGTACACCCGCTGTGCCCATTATGAGGAGCTCCCACCATCCCTGTGCTGAGGTCCGGGGTCTGTACACCCGCTGTGCCCATTATGAGGAGCTCCCACCATCCCTGTGCTGAGGTCCGGGGTCTGTACACCCGCTGTGCCCATTATGAGGAGCTCCCACCATCCCTGTGCTGAGGTCCGGGGTCTGTACACCCGCTGTGCCCATTATGAGGAGCTCCCACCATCCCTGTGCTGAGGTCCGGGGTCTGTACACCCGCTGTGCCCATTATGAGGAGCTCCCACCATCCCTGTGCTGAGGTCCGGGGTCTGTACACCCGCTGTGCCCATTATGAGGAGCTCCCACCATCCCTGTGCTGAGGTCCGGGGTCTGTACACCCGCTGTGCCCATTATGAGGAGCTCCCACCATCCCTGTGCTGAGGTCCGGGGTCTGTACACCCGCTGTGCCCATTATGAGGAGCTCCCACCATCCCTGTGCTGAGGTCCGGGGTCTGTACACCCGCTGTGCCCATTATGAGGAGCTCCCACCATCCCTGTGCTGAGGTCCGGGGTCTGTACACCCGCTGTGCCCATTATGAGGAGCTCCCACCATCCCTGTGCTGAGGTCCGGGGTCTGTACACCCGCTGTGCCCATTATGAGGGGCTCCCACCATCCCTGTGCTGACTGTTGTTGAGCCGCCGGCGGCGTCAAGCTGGTAATTTGCTGCAACACAAAGCCTTGCGCCGGTTTACAATAAGTGAATTATTTACCGGTGACCCCGGCTGAACGCTCCGCCGCCGAGATGAATTATTGAACGTCCGATCTGTTAGAAATACGCCATAAATAGGTCATCGGGCGCCATCTTTAAGGAGGGCGGTAAATTACTCGCTGGCGTTCTTGGCTAAACGCTCTCCTGGGTAAATTACTCCTCGCCCCCAATGACTTAAGAATGGAGTCCGGGTCGTCACGGGGGAGGATTTACAGCCAAGCTTTGGCATGTCCTTTGAAGCCTTCAATGGCACATGTGACACGGGGGGGACACGAGGTGCAAGTGGCGCACTGATA
>NW_017309291.1:51312-53206 GCF_000935625.1 Nanorana parkeri
TACGTTGCGGAGTTCATCAGAGGAGCTCCACGTACTGTATGTGCGAATATATACATCGAGGAGCTGAACATCTGAAATCCCCCCCTCGGAGACACCACACACGAGGAGGAAGAGATTTTAATATTGATTGCTCGGCTCCCCACTGGCCAGCAGAGGTGATGCATCGGTAATTGCGGCTATTAGTCATGGCGATGGGGGGAGGGGGGACCGGCGGAGTCGGCGGATGGCCTCCACTGAAATCATAATCATTCCTCGGGATATTAGACGGCCGGGGCTGCAGGGCTGCACTTTCTGCGGCGCTCACGTCTCCGGCTCGCCAGCGCTGGGTTAATTCTTTTAGCCGAGCTGGAAATATTTTTCTACATACATGGAGATATATTGCATCACACGTGGGTGGTGTAGGCTCCGCAGGGGTGGAGCCTAAGAAGAGCTTAGCCTTCCCCAGGAGCTCCTGCAGAGAGGTGTTGGTTCCACAGATCACCGTTCTCCATTACCAGGGATGAGCGAATCTGCCTGGCTTTGGGTTGTGAATTTTGCTCGGAACTTGGTGGTGAACCCTTCTGATGGTCACATGCACATGGTCATTGTAGGCTCCGTGGAGGTGGAGCCTAAGAAGATCTTAGTCTTCCCCAGGAACTCCTGCAAGGAGGTGTTGGTTCCGCAGATCACCGTTCTCCATTACCAGGGATGAGAGAATCTGCCCGGGTTTGGGTTGTGAATCTTGCTCGGAACTTTGGGTGAACCCTTCTGATGGTCACATACACATGGACAGTGTAGGCTCCGTGGAGGTGGAGCCTAAGAAGAGCTTAGTCTTCCCCAGGAGCTCCTGCAGAGAGGTGTTGCTTCCACAGTTTGGTGCTCCCAGATCACTATTCTCCTTTACCAGGGATGAGCGAATCTGCCTGCTACTGGTTGGTGAAAAAAAAGGGGGGGGGCGGGGGGTGGGGGACTTGTTGAATTCTGGAAATTATTAAGGCTAATATGTAAGCTATTGTCATGGAAGACATGTACCAATGCAATACACATGGTCAATGTAGGTTCTGCGGAGGTGGAGCACAAAAAGAGCATGGTTTTTCCCCAGGACCCCCAACAAAGAGGGAGCCTAAGAAGAGACTGGTCTTCCCCAGAACCCCCAACAAAGAGGTAGCCTAAGAAGAGCTTGGTCTTCCCCAGGACCCCCAACAAAGAGGGAGCCTAAGAAGAGCTTGGTCTTCCCCGGGACCCCCAACAAAGAGGGAGCCTAAGAAGAGCTTGGCCTTCCCCAGGATCCCCAACAAAGAGGGAGCAAATACCTCCCCCTCCCCAACAGTTCTAACAAACACTGACAATACGGCTGCTGTGAGCCCGCCCTTATATAGAAAAGGGGGTGGAGTTATATATTCCTTCAAATGATTGGCTCATGTGACTCAGCTGACCGTCGGCGAAGACCACGCACCACATTAAATGTTGAAGCTGCAAAAGCTAAAGCCCTCAATATACGAATCCCCCAGGATCCCGGGAACCCATGGTAGTGGCAAACCCGCACCTCATGCCTATCGATTAGGAGAAATATTGGGGGGGCAATTCCATCGCTGGGGTGCATGTAGACAGGAAGTGGCTACAAAGAGGCTGCAGGAGACCATCAGCAATGGAAGGATTTTGGTACACAGCACAAATTAAGGTTTACTTTTACTTAAAGGGCCACGTCACTGTCAATGTATGCATTTTCTGTGTTCTGACGCGGACGCGCCGCGTTATTAACGAATGATACAGCGCTCTCTCCTCCTAACATGTCTCAGCCTTGCCACGAGTGACGGCATTCATCTGTAAGACACCAACAAACCCGGGTGACTTATGTTTACACAGAGCCGTCCTCATACAGCGTGCCCCGGGGGGGGGGGGGCCCCCTCCCCCG
>NW_017309291.1:53234-59541 GCF_000935625.1 Nanorana parkeri
GCCGCGTCGCGCGAGGCCCGGGGGGGGGGGGGGCTCACTCCTCCGGGAACCACACATATTTCATGTCCCTGAGTCACCATGAATGAACCTTATCATCTCCATGTGTCACCGTCTGACGCAGGCCCCGTCGTGTCAGGATTGTATCGGGAAGCCTCAGTTAAGCCGCGTGTAATAAATGGTTAAAGGGCCGCCGCCCCCCCCCCAAAAAATGACAATTCGATTACTTGAAAATG
This sequence comes from Nanorana parkeri, assembly GCF_000935625.1. Taxonomy (NCBI): domain Eukaryota; kingdom Metazoa; phylum Chordata; class Amphibia; order Anura; family Dicroglossidae; genus Nanorana; species Nanorana parkeri. The sequence continues at coordinate 53,468 of NW_017309291.1, forward strand.
GTGAAGCGTTGAGCTCTGTAATGTCTCGGAGAACCGGAGGTCATCCATTTTCATCAGCCCTGGGGCTTCACGGCACGTGCCGATGATGGATGTCTTCATCTGGACGGAGTAGGGAAGGTTCCTTGTCTTGCCTGTGGCTCGTTGGAAAGATCAACCTTCACTTCCTGTTCCGTAGACAGAGCAGGAAGTCAGAGGAAATTGATGTAAAGGTCCAGAAGCTCAGGCACTTATAAATGTTCCATCACAGAGACCACTCTTTGTGGTCACCATAGAGATCAGGAAGGACGTCCAGGTGAAGCCACACCAACTCTGAGCCTACTGCTCCAGACACATCGGTTAAACTTGATGGACCTTCGTCTTGATCCAACCTTCCCTACTATGTTGCTGCTGCGTCCTTGACTTGATCTCATGTCTTCTTGGACATATAATAAGTCAGAGATTTGTCTCAGAAGCCTTGACAGCCATGTACTGGATGCCTCCATAGACCACCGGTGTCCAGGTAGGTGCAAAGGCTCAGCATGGCAATAACCGTCAACTCCAGACCTTCAGTAAAGAGAGTTCAAAAGCGCAACATGGAATCTACACACGCAACTGAGTAGTGACTCCTCCCCCTATCTCCAAATGGCTGGTCTGAGGTTTCAATCAGAGACAGCAAGGAAAGGAAACATCTCCTGCCAAGCTGTCACTTTGGCTAAACCATAGTGCTCTGGGGCTCAATATTTTGTATATATATATGTATGAAAAGAATAAAAGTATGACTTACAGTGGACATCAGTCCCTACCCTTGAGGAGCTTACACTCTAAGGTCCCTGTCTCACATGCATACAGGGCTGGTTTAGACAGGAGCCAGTTATCCTTCCAACATGTCTTTGAAGTGTGGGATGAAACCCACACAAGCACAGGGAGAGCCTTCTGACTGGGATTTGAACCAGGGACCCCCAATGCTGCAAGGCAGAAGTGCTAACCGCTGTGCTGCCCCAGCAGCAGAACCCATCCCCTCTTCCTTCCACATGCACTTATATACAAGATATGCATATGTAGCGATAACTCCCGGAGGAGCCGCTGGTGCCCCGTTCACTTCTAGTCGGTCTAGGGGTTGATCTTCAGCTGCCGGCCCAATAGCCCCCAACCGCCCTTCTTCTGGTGCCCATAAATTGATGTCCACTCCAGTAGTAAAATGCTAAGTAAACTGTTTATTGAACATCTTCTTAGGGAGAGAGGGTATAGGGGTTCTAGGTGTCCAGAGGGTATAGGGGTTCTAGGTGTCCAGAGGGTATGGGGGGTTCCTAGGTGTCTAGGGGTAACCATCAGAAGCTCCAGACTCACCGGACCTTGTAAATGTAGCAATGCAGATCCACCCAACCACATCAGATAACCACTGATGTACCAGACAGTCCAGATGGATGCAGATCCTCAGTCCAGAAAAGACACCGACCATGCTCTGAAGACCACTTAGTTTCAGGGTGCTTCAAGAGCCTGCACTGGTCCCGGTTCTCTTCCTCTTTCAGCATCACAGGCCTCGTCCATGTTGGAGGCCTCAGGGAAACCTTTTCCTCACTTCCAGCCCATGCACACCCCCAGGCCTTTGGCCTAGCCTTGGGGGCAGGCTGAACAGGACCCAGCCCTAATCCATGGCTGGTCCCGGCGAGAGAGAGAGAGAGCACATGGCAGTCCCACCAATATAAGTACTCTGTCCCAGCATGCACCACTGGCTGAGAAAAGCCCAGTGATTGGCTGCTGTACTGCACATACATTACAGTATCCACCATTGGCTGTCCCACAATATGACAGAGTCTCGCTCTGCCCAAGGGGTACAGGCAAGGCTAGACACCTGGGATTAACCATGTAATCGCCACTACAAATCCAGCCAGGCTGACTACAGCCCCGGCCATTACCAAATGCCTAATAATCACATCACAGAAGGTGATGGGCGCTACACATATGATGGGCCTTTTAACTGGTCTGGTGATATCATGGGTGTGTCCTCTTCTCCTCCAGTGGCAGTGGTGGGCGGTTCTTCCTCCTGGATTCACATAAACACCATTCAGCAGAGTGACATTCTGAGCCCAGGTGGGCTAATGACACAGTCCACAAGGGGGCATGTCCGTGACGGCCCGGGGTCAGAGGAAGTGGGTTGAATGGTGCTGGCTGTCATTCAACATGGAAGACTGAGGACATCTAGTGGTGAAGAGGAAGAACTGCTCCTTTTATAATAAAAATAAAATGAAAATCTAGGTCAGGAAAATTGATACAAAAGTGTCCCCCGTAACTGACAAGTAACAACAACAAAGCGGCGGTATTAGCTTTGCGCTGAAAGGGTTAAGAAGTGTTAATAGAGACGCGGCGAGGTGTGGGAGGAAAGCACGGCGGGGAGGAAATAAAAAAGGAAATAAGGGCACCTTTACCGCGTCTCCCCCGCCGTGATTTAGCACCCTTCAGAAGTGTAATAGAACCCTCACACCTCTCAGCTGCCTCCAATGATGTTCTGTCAACAGAATGGAGCGTCTCCTATTTAATACAATAATGTGATTTCTCACCCGCCGCCGCCGAGCGCACCTCGGAAAATCCTTTTACTACGCCAACACAGGAAATCAAAACGGCTGCTCGTCTCGCAGTCTTCCCTCCTTCTCTCGCTGCTCAATAAAGCTAAAGAGGAAAGAAAAACTCTGCTGGGATAGGAGTTGGAAGTGTTCCATAAAACATAGTAGGTGAGGTTGAATAAAGACACAGGTCCATCAGGTTCAATCTACATAGTGTGTGTGATGATGAACTTCCTGTTCTGTCTCTTCCTCTTGGAGTTTTGACCTTTGAGCCTTTGACCTTTGATGCCACCGTAGAAGATCTGTCTCTCTCCCCAGGCCTTGGGGCTTAGGCATTGAAAAGAAGCCTGGATCTCCCGTTATGGATGGTATTCCTGAGGATGTTCTTGGAGTTTTGACCTTTGAGCCTTTGACCTTTGATGCCACCATAGAAGATCTGTCTCTCTCCCCAGGCCTTGGGGCCTAGGCATTGGAAAGAAGCCTGGATCTCCCGTCCTGGATGCTATTCCTGAGGATGTTCATTGCTGGAGCCTAGAGGAAACAATCTGCGACAGTCCACCACAATGGAAATATGGAGAGTGACTGGCTGAGCGGGAAGTATACACAGGAACCTTTCCATGTTGTCCTACCTTGGAACCTAAAGATTGAGATACCACTAGGACCCTATGGTATGGCTCACAATGGAAATATGGAGAGTGAATGGTTGGACGGGAAGTATACACAAGAACCTTTCCATGTTGTCCTACTTTGGAACCTAAAGATTGAGATACCACTAGGACCCTATGGTATGTCTCACAATGGAAATATGGAGAGTGACTGGTTGGGTGGGAAGTATGCAAAGGAACCTTTCCACAATGTCCTGCCTTGGAATCTAAAGATTGAAATACCACTTGGACCTCATGGCATTGCCCACAATGGAAATATGGAGAGTGATTGGTTAAGTGGGAAGCTATACATAGGAATCTTTCTATGTTGTCCTGCCTTAAACCTAAAGACTGAGATCGTGGACCACATGGCATTGATCATTATGGTAATATGGAGAGTGACTGGTTGGATGGGAAGTATACACAGGAACCTTTCCATGTTGTCCTGCCTTGGATTCTAAATATTGAGATACCACTGGGACCCTATGGTATGGCTCACAATGGAAACATGGAGAGTGACTGGTTGGGTGGGAAGCTATACACAGGAACCTTTCCATGTTGTCCTTCCTTAAAACTAAAGATTGACACCTTGGACCGCATGATATTTCTCACAATATAAATATGGAGAGTGACTGAGTGGGAAGTATACACAGGAACCTTTCCATGTTGTCCTGCCTTGGAACTTAAACCATGAGATACCACTTGGGCCACATGACATTTCTCACAATGGGAACATGGAGAGTGACTGGTTGAGCAGAAGGTATGCACAGGAACCTTTTTCATGTTGTCCTGCCTTGGAACCTAAAGATTGAAATACGACTTGGACCACATGGCATTGCCCATAATGGAAATACTGAGAGTGACTAGCTGAGTGGGAAGCTAGACACAGGAACCTTTCTATGTTGTCCTGCCTTGGAACCTGAAGATTGAGATACCACTTAGACCATATAACATTTCTCACAATGGGAACATAGAGAGTGGCTGGTTGAGCGGGAAGTATACACAGGAACCTTTCTACGTTGTCCAGCCCTAAACCTAAAGACTAAGATCTTGGACCTCATGATATTTCTCACAGTTTAAATGTTAAGAGTGACTAGTTGAGTGGGAAGTATACACAGGAACCTTTATATGTTGTCCTGCCTTGGAACCTAAAGATTGAAATACCACTTAGACCCTATGGTATGTCTGACAATGGAAACATGGAGAGCGATTGATTGAGTGTGAAGTATACACAGGAACCTCTCCATGTTGTCCGGCCCTGGACCTTACAAATTGAGATCTTGGACCACATGATATTTCTCACAGTTTAAATGTTAGGAGTGACTGGTTGAGTGGGAAGCATACACAGGAACCTTTCCATGTTGGAACCTGAAGATTGAGGTAGCACTTGGACCATATAACATTTCTCACAATGGAAACTTGGACAGTGACTGACTGAGTGTAAAGTATACACAGAAGCCTTTCCATGTTGTCCGGCCTTGGACCTTAAAAATTGAGATCTTGGACCTCAGTTGTCAAGGAGCCAAAACTCTGTAAGAGTTCAACCAACCTTGACTACATCCACAAGGTACCGAGAGAGACTTTGTCAGAGGTTCAGAAGAGATTAGAGCCTAGTCTGATGTATGAGATCAACCAAGTTTTGGGGATATCCTAGTTTGCACCTCACCCTCCTTCCCATATTGCTACGTTCAATAAACTGGTTCTTGTTTGAACTCACGTAAACTGACTGGAGTGTAGACCCAAGCCTGAGATTGAATACTCCTGGGACCTCATTGCCATGACATTCGCAACGAAGCTGTTGGTCATATTGAAGACAACATCTATTGAAGGTCAGTATTTTAAAACATTTCAGCCACCAAAATGTTGGCTTTCAGGTGGCACCATAAGCGAAGGTACCGAAGTTCACGATTCCCAAAGCTCAGCACTCCGAAATAGGGACCCGTAGGCCGTGGCAGGCACTTCGCTAAGCCGCAGACAGCCCGCCAAATGGCAGCATCAATAAATCTGCGCGAGCTGAAGTTCGACGGCCTCATCTATTCAGGAATAGGCGCGATATAAATCATTCCGGTAGGTAATTCACCCGCGCCTTCCACTTAGACGCGTTGCCGAGTCACATAAATTAAACGCTTTATTGTGGATCACCGGTTCCACCGAGACGGTTAACTGCAAAGATGAGGAAATCGGCCATTTGAAACGCCTGCTTCTTCTATTGTCGGATTTTCTATGAAAGAGGGGACCGCCCCCCATCTATTTACCCACCTCCCCCATACCTTACTCCCCTTCCCATTGACACACATTTGGGTTTTTATATTGGGTCAATCCAAAAGAGTTCTTTAAAGGAGGTTATCCAATTCCCCCACGGACAATGAAGATTTAGAGTAGACCTTAACCCTCGTTCTTTTTCTCCTCTCAGTTCTGCCGATCTACTTCAGCCTATTACCAGCCACTTCCCATCTACATGCCCTGGCTCTAGTGCTGGTCATTGCCCTCCATTGGCTTTATGATGGTGACAACGTTGGACCATGCCTGCGCAATGTGCGTCGGAATTGTGGTCTCCACCAGGGACTCACGTGACTCCCCCAGCCTGTGCAATGTGCGTCGGAATTGTGGTCTCCACCAGGAACTCACGTGTTCCCCCAGCCTGTGCAATGTGCGTCGGAATTGTGGTCTCCACCAGGGACTCACGTGACTCCCCCCAGCCTGTGCAATGTGCGTCGGAATTGTGGCCTCCACCAGGAACTCACGTGACTCCCCCCAGCCTGTGACTGGACAGTGAAAGAAGAAGCAGCGGACTGATGAGCTAATTTCTCTATCATTTTGCTCTCTTCTCCTATCAGCATGCTACTTGTTAGCACTGGAGTACATCTGATTGGTTTCTTGTGCTGCTTAC
>NW_017309291.1:59910-60175 GCF_000935625.1 Nanorana parkeri
GGGGGTGCTCTGATATGAGATGTGGGACCAGCCAACTCACACCGCATTGACAAGGCACTTGTGATGACTCGGGGACGTCCGGGTCTCCAATGTCTCCTAAACAGCATTTTGTCACGGCTGAGAGATTAATTGGAGGTAAAACTGCAGCTGACCTTCTTGTAAAGCTATTTATTACCGGGGGCCCCCGTTATTTATTAAACCCCCCCGAAGAATTGGAGCCTATTTTAGGATCCGTTTAGGATCCATCCATTTTGTGCCTTGACTA
>NW_017309291.1:60253-66240 GCF_000935625.1 Nanorana parkeri
TCCCTGCATACATCCCTCAGCCCATCAGTGTATTCACCAATGGACTCTTCCTCTCAAACTCCAACTTCATTGTGTTCCGGAACTAAGTGGGACTTCTTCATGCAATGGATCCCTTCCATCCAAGCTATGCCTACATCACCAACTAGGGGTGGTTTTGAAGGAAGGGTCTTACGGCGATGGTTGCAGAGGCAGGTAATGGGACATAAGAGGCTATGCCTACATACCTAGGGCTAGTTTCGGAGGCAGGGTCTTACGGCGGGGATTGTAGAGGCAGGCTACAGGACACAAGGGGCTATGCCTACAGTTAGACTCTATATGGGTGGACCCAAAGCCAATATCTCATGGGTAGGGGCCCCGTTATTCCTTCAAATGACCAGTAGACCCCCCTTAGCAGTCCTGGATCCTAGGGGTATAGGGGTCTGCTTTTCCCTGCAACAGCCTACCTGTGTAATCAATGCAGTGGGGCTCTTCCGCTCAAACTCAACCTTCATAGTGTCCCAGGACTAAGCAAGAATTCTTCACCCAATGGAACCCTTCCATCCAAGCTATGCATACATCACTGCCTAGGGGTGGTTTCAGAGGAAGGGTCTCATGGCGGCGACTGTAGAGGCAGGCAACGGGACACAAGGAGCTATGCCTCCAAAATCTGAGAATGTTGGGAAAGTTTGGTGGTAGGCCCCTAACCTGGTGAGTCTGGAAGCAACTGCTTGGATGAAGGCCCTATTCACACCTACGTGTGACAATACTCAACAAGAAGAATCCCATTGTTGTCATTGCTGCCCATTCACATCTGTGCGTAGTGTCGTAAATCATATCCCCCCGATAACCCCCTGCACACCAGCGCTGGGATCCATGACTTTGTTTGCCAACCAGACAGGTTGTCAGTCTAAACTTATAACCTTGCTTACGGGAGGGGAGAGCAAAGGAATGAACTCATCAATGTCCTGCTGGCCAGTCCTAGTCTGGGGTGGATCCCAGACCAAGCTGTACTGCCTTACTGCGGTCAAATTTGCAAGGAGGCCCAGGACCTGGTTGTGCTGCCTCAGCAGAGGTGTCTAAATCACATGACTGGCCGAAAAGCACTACAAACCCTTACACACCCCATCCACACCTACAGAAATGATGACAACTTAGTATTGGTATATACTTTTCTTGCCTATAGCTTCTTTTATTCATGCCCATGCCATATGGGTATGGCCAAAGATCAAGATGCCCCCACTGTGTATCCCTTGCTCTTCTCTGTCAGCCAATATATAAATTCCACCACCTTCCATGCCCGACACGTCCCACCGGTTGACATTTGTGGATTTTTCGGCACAGCTCGTCTCGGGGTTTACACCACAAACCTCGGTGGCCAACTCTTCACAGATTTTCAGCCGTTTCCATCACTTATTATTTCTCTACACACTGTATGCCGATGGAGTTTACACTCGACGTGTTCTCCTCTCTATTTATAATCTCAGAGTTCTTAAGGTCAACCTACCAAAAGATCCGATCGCAGCTTCCAGAACACCATATGCTGATAGATTTTTACACTTCCTGCTTTAACTTGTCTATTTATAATCATCAAAGTTCTATAGGTGAATGTTCCAGGAGATGTGATGGCGGCTTCCGGAAAATACGGCTTACCATGTTACTGCGACTGTTTACTTTGTAGGTGTGATGGTTGGGGGTCCACATACATATAGTAGATGTGATGGTTGGGAGGCCACATACATATAGTAGGTGTGATGGTTGAGGGTCCTCATACATATAGTAGGTGTGATGGTTGGGGGGGCCACATACATATAGTAGGTGTGATGGTTGGAGTCCTCATACATATAGTAGGTGGGATGGTTGGGAGGCCACATACATATAGTAGGTGTGATGGTTGAGGGTCCTCATACATATAGTAGGTGTGATGGTCGGGGGCCACATACATATAGTAGGTGTGATGGTTGGGGGTCCTCATACATATAGTAGGTGTGATGGTCAGAGGTTCAGTTCCCATACATATAGTAGATGTGATGGTCGGGGGTCCTCATACATATAGTAGGTGTGATGGTCAGAGGTTCAGTTCCCATACATATAGTAGATGTGATGGTCGGGGGTCCTCATACATATAGAAGGTGTGATGGTTGGGGGGGGCCACATACAGATAGTAGGTGTGATGGTTGGGGGGGCCACATACATATAGTAGGTGTAATGGTTGGGGGGGGCCACATACATATAGAAGGTTTGATGGTCGGGGGTCCTCATACATATAGAAGGTGTGATGGTTGGGGGGGGCCACATACAGATAGTAGGTGTGATGGTTGGGGGGGCCACATACATATAGTAGGTGTAATGGTTGGGGGGGGCCACATACATATAGAAGGTTTGATGGTCGGGGGTCCTCATACATATAGAAGGTGTGATGGTTGGGGGGGGCCACATACAGATAGTAGGTGTGATGGTTGGGGGGGCCACATACATATAGTAGGTGTAATGGTTGGGGGGGGCCACATACATATAGAAGGTTTGATGGTCGGGGGTCCTCATACATATAGAAGGTGTGATGGTTGGGGGGGGCCACATACAGATAGTAGGTGTGATGGTTGGGGGGGCCACATACATATAGTAGGTGTAATGGTTGGGGGGGGCCACATACATATAGAAGGTTTGATGGTCGGGGGTCCTCATACATATAGAAGGTGTGATGGTTGGGGGGGGCCACATACAGATAGTAGGTGTGATGGTTGGGGGGGCCACATACATATAGTAGGTGTAATGGTTGGGGGGGGCCACATACATATAGAAGGTTTGATGGTCGGGGGTCCTCATACATATAGAAGGTGTGATGGTTGGGGGGGGCCACATACAGATAGTAGGTGTGATGGTTGGGGGGGCCACATACATATAGTAGGTGTAATGGTTGGGGGGGGCCACATACATATAGAAGGTTTGATGGTCGGGGGTCCTCATACATATAGAAGGTGTGATGGTTGGGGGGGGCCACATACAGATAGTAGGTGTGATGGTTGGGGGGGCCACATACATATAGTAGGTGTAATGGTTGGGGGGGGCCACATACATATAGAAGGTTTGATGGTCGGGGGTCCTCATACATATAGAAGGTGTGATGGTTGGGGGGGGCCACATACAGATAGTAGGTGTGATGGTTGGGGGGGCCACATACATATAGTAGGTGTAATGGTTGGGGGGGGCCACATACATATAGAAGGTTTGATGGTCGGGGGTCCTCATACATATAGAAGGTGTGATGGTTGGGGGGGGCCACATACAGATAGTAGGTGTGATGGTTGGGGGGGCCACATACATATAGTAGGTGTAATGGTTGGGGGGGGCCACATACATATAGAAGGTTTGATGGTCGGGGGTCCTCATACATATAGAAGGTGTGATGGTTGGGGGGGGCCACATACAGATAGTAGGTGTGATGGTTGGGGGGGCCACATACATATAGTAGGTGTAATGGTTGGGGGGGGCCACATACATATAGAAGGTTTGATGGTCGGGGGTCCTCATACATATAGAAGGTGTGATGGTTGGGGGGGGCCACATACAGATAGTAGGTGTGATGGTTGGGGGGGCCACATACATATAGTAGGTGTAATGGTTGGGGGGGGCCACATACATATAGAAGGTTTGATGGTCGGGGGTCCTCATACATATAGAAGGTGTGATGGTTGGGGGGGGCCACATACAGATAGTAGGTGTGATGGTTGGGGGGGCCACATACATATAGTAGGTGTAATGGTTGGGGGGGGCCACATACATATAGAAGGTTTGATGGTCGGGGGTCCTCATACATATAGAAGGTGTGATGGTTGGGGGGGGCCACATACAGATAGTAGGTGTGATGGTTGGGGGGGCCACATACATATAGTAGGTGTAATGGTTGGGGGGGGCCACATACATATAGAAGGTTTGATGGTCGGGGGTCCTCATACATATAGAAGGTGTGATGGTTGGGGGGGGCCACATACAGATAGTAGGTGTGATGGTTGGGGGGGCCACATACATATAGTAGGTGTAATGGTTGGGGGGGGCCACATACATATAGAAGGTTTGATGGTCGGGGGTCCTCATACATATAGAAGGTGTGATGGTTGGGGGGGGCCACATACAGATAGTAGGTGTGATGGTTGGGGGGGCCACATACATATAGTAGGTGTAATGGTTGGGGGGGGCCACATACATATAGAAGGTTTGATGGTCGGGGGTCCTCATACATATAGAAGGTGTGATGGTTGGGGGGGGCCACATACAGATAGTAGGTGTGATGGTTGGGGGGGCCACATACATATAGTAGGTGTAATGGTTGGGGGGGGCCACATACATATAGAAGGTTTGATGGTCGGGGGTCCTCATACATATAGAAGGTGTGATGGTTGGGGGGGGCCACATACAGATAGTAGGTGTGATGGTTGGGGGGGCCACATACATATAGTAGGTGTAATGGTTGGGGGGGGCCACATACATATAGAAGGTTTGATGGTCGGGGGTCCTCATACATATAGAAGGTGTGATGGTTGGGGGGGGCCACATACAGATAGTAGGTGTGATGGTTGGGGGGGCCACATACATATAGTAGGTGTAATGGTTGGGGGGGGCCACATACATATAGAAGGTTTGATGGTCGGGGGTCCTCATACATATAGAAGGTGTGATGGTTGGGGGGGGCCACATACAGATAGTAGGTGTGATGGTTGGGGGGGCCACATACATATAGTAGGTGTAATGGTTGGGGGGGGCCACATACATATAGAAGGTTTGATGGTCGGGGGTCCTCATACATATAGAAGGTGTGATGGTTGGGGGGGGCCACATACAGATAGTAGGTGTGATGGTTGGGGGGGCCACATACATATAGTAGGTGTAATGGTTGGGGGGGGCCACATACATATAGAAGGTTTGATGGTCGGGGGTCCTCATACATATAGAAGGTGTGATGGTTGGGGGGGGCCACATACAGATAGTAGGTGTGATGGTTGGGGGGGCCACATACATATAGTAGGTGTAATGGTTGGGGGGGGCCACATACATATAGAAGGTTTGATGGTCGGGGGTCCTCATACATATAGAAGGTGTGATGGTTGGGGGGGGCCACATACAGATAGTAGGTGTGATGGTTGGGGGGGCCACATACATATAGTAGGTGTAATGGTTGGGGGGGGCCACATACATATAGAAGGTTTGATGGTCGGGGGTCCTCATACATATAGAAGGTGTGATGGTTGGGGGGGGCCACATACAGATAGTAGGTGTGATGGTTGGGGGGGCCACATACATATAGTAGGTGTAATGGTTGGGGGGGGCCACATACATATAGAAGGTTTGATGGTCGGGGGTCCTCATACATATAGAAGGTGTGATGGTTGGGGGGGGCCACATACAGATAGTAGGTGTGATGGTTGGGGGGGCCACATACATATAGTAGGTGTAATGGTTGGGGGGGGCCACATACATATAGAAGGTTTGATGGTCGGGGGTCCTCATACATATAGAAGGTGTGATGGTTGGGGGGGGCCACATACAGATAGTAGGTGTGATGGTTGGGGGGGCCACATACATATAGTAGGTGTAATGGTTGGGGGGGGCCACATACATATAGAAGGTTTGATGGTCGGGGGTCCTCATACATATAGAAGGTGTGATGGTTGGGGGGGGCCACATACAGATAGTAGGTGTGATGGTTGGGGGGGCCACATACATATAGTAGGTGTAATGGTTGGGGGGGGCCACATACATATAGTAGGTGTGATGGTTGGGGAATGAGTAGAATTCCTGCAGCATAAATAAAAGATCAATTCTTGAACAAAAGCAGAGATTTCCTTGAAGAAATCTCGCGCGCTCGGATCCTTCATGACGACGGATCTAAAATATGGATCTCGGCCTTGCGGGAATTTTTCCCGCCCCCGACCCTCCGGATCTGAGCCAGGGAGTCTCGGCGTGCTTCTCCGGCGAGGATTGATTATCATTCACGGCCAGAGACGAGCCAAAGC
>NW_017309291.1:66406-66908 GCF_000935625.1 Nanorana parkeri
CGGCCAGAGACGAGCCAAAGCCGCCGTTCTCTCTCTCCCCCTCGCTAAACGAGAGCGACTCGGCACGTCGGCTACAGGACGAATCCAATTCCGCCGGAGCCTTCTCGACTTGACACCCGCATAATTAAATCTCCCGTTCGCACGGGCGCGCGCGCGCCTCTCCCCGTCACTCCGACACGATCCTCTTGACTGATAGTAATGGTCTGGGACCCCAAACTATCCACCGGCGCCGGCTGGTAATTAGTGACAATTCATTGTGGCTTCGCGAGGAATTACTCCACCTCATCTTCTCCCTGATAGCTCCCGCCAGCAATGAACATTTATGTCGAGCAGCAGACGCGGCGCAGAAATATGGCCGCCGCTAAGGAGCGCGGATACCAAATGAAGATCGGGTGGAAATTTAGGGCAGTAGATAAATCAGGGCAGCTGCTCGGGCCTCGTCCTGATTGCCGATGTGCGTGCTGGCGAAGAGAATTATAGGCATGTCACAGCGGGTGGGGGG
>NW_017309291.1:67930-79468 GCF_000935625.1 Nanorana parkeri
GGTGGGGGAGAGTGTGGGGGGAGGGGGGGTATACCTGCGTCAAACAGCTCCATCTCCAGTCACATGGGGTGTTATTTTTAAAATAATTGCATAGCTTATTCGTCCAGCGCAACTGCAACTACATTCGTTCTGTGCGAGATAACCAGCTGTGGTGAGAACGGGGCAAAAACGAACGTTATTAGTGAAAATTCTCTTTCGGTCGAATGTCCTTCAATAGGTTCATTCATAAAGAACACAGTGTATGGGTAAAATACCACAATATGGCCACTAGATGGCGCTGAGGATCACTGGAACTGCATATAGGATAGGAAAGAGATACACAATGTTACAATTCTAAGACCTCTAGAGGGAATGAGCGTGTAAATGTAACCATTGATACTACGGGGATAGCATTGGTTACATTTATATGTTCGTTTCCGCCTTTGTTCTCTTCAATTGTAACATATAGATGGAGCTGAGGATCATAGGAAATGAATACATGATCGTAAAGAGATACAATGTTACAATTCTAGAGAATGGTGGAGGGAATGAGCATTTAAATGTAACCTTTGATACTACAGGGATAGTAATTGTTACATTTATATGTTCATTCCCTCCAATGGTCTCTTGAATTGTAACATATAGATGCAGCTGAGGATCATAGGAAATATATACATATTAGTAAGGAGATACAATGTTACAATTGAGACCGCTGGAGGGAATAAACATATCAATGTAACCAATGATACAATTGGTGATATGAATGGTTACATTTATATGTTCATTTCCTCCAATTATCTTTTCAGTTGTAACAAGACCTGTCCCTTTGATGAGGAAGCATCTTCTCTGGGGGGGCGTAAGGCAGAGTGTCATGGCACACTGTGTACCCCCATGGCACACTGACTGATAACCAGCTGTTGTGAGAACGGGGCAAAAATTAATGTTATTAGTGTAACTTCTCTTCCGTTTGAATGTCCTTCAATAGGCTCATTCATAAAGAACAGAGTGCATGGGCAAAATACCACATTATGGCCACTAGATGGCGCTGAGGATCACAGGAACTAAATGCATGTTAGGAAAGAGACAATTCTAAAGACCACGGAAGGAAATGAGCATATAAATGTAACCATTGATACTACAGGGAATAGCAATGGTTACACTGATATGTTAATTTCCTGGAGGGAAGATGGGTTGGGTAGATGCAGAGCCTGCAGAGGGCAGAGCCACTCCACCAGCCTGCCTGCATTGCATAGAGAAGCACAGAGACCCAGGGACTAAAATCAGATTTGTAATGAAAGATTCTATTTGGAAATGTAATGAGTATGTTAATGAGGGGGGAGGGGAGGGACCAGCGAAGGCAGATTCACCTCCAGGAATAGCCTAGGTGCACCTTAAGAGTCTGATTTTAATTGGTCGCCGCAGGTGGCGGCGCGTCGCTCACCCTCGCTGCCCTCCGCCGACCCCAGGGAATGATTATCACAAGACATTAGGCAAGTTTCCTTGTCCTCCGCCGGTTATTGGACCTGAGGAGTTCGCCCAGCCACAAGAAGAGGAGGAAGAGGGACCCGCTGCCTCTATTACTAAAAATGTCTCCTTTGAACAAGGGAAGGAAATTGCTTCTCTCTCTTCTCGCTGAAATTGGCGCATTTGCTTCATGAAAAATGTTCCCCGGGTTTTTTTTTTTCCCATTAAAATATTACCAGGCTGCTTATTTCCTTCATAGACATCGGCAATAAGTCATGTCTGACTGGATGGGAACGGCTCCACCAAGCCCCGGGGGTATAGAAGTGTGCATTAGCGGGGTGTCGGGGCCCCGGCCGCGTTAACACCTTCCTGCCTGTGAGTCACTCATTCCGAAGATTCCGCCGACGGAGGAGGAAATGAGTTCAGTCCTAATCGTGTTTAGAACCTTGGCTCCATGTATGGAATGTAATTGTATATACACAAGGGGGGCAGGTATATACGTGGAAAAGAATGTGGCCCCCCATCACACCTAATATATGTATGAGGACCCCCGACCATCACATCTACTATATGTATGAGGACCCCCAACCATCACACCTACTATATGTATGAGGACCCTCAACCATCGCATCTACTATATGTATGGGGGCCTCCGACCATCACATCTACTATATGTATGAGGACCCCCGACCATCACACCTACTATATGTATGAGGACCTCCGACCATCACACCTACTATATGTATGAGGACCACCGACCATCACACCTACAATATGTATGAGGACCTCCGACCATAACATCTACTATATGTATGAGGACCACCGACCATCACACCTACTATATGTATGAGGACCCCCAACCATCACACCTATTATATGTATGAGGACCCCCGACCATCACACCTACTATATGTATGAGGACCCCCGACCATCACACCTACTATATGTATGAGGACCCCCAACCATCACATCTACTATATGTATGAGGACCCCCAACCATCACATCTACTATATGTATGAGGACCTTCAACCATCGCATCTACTATATGTATGAGGACCTCCAACCATCACACCTACTATATGTATGAGGACCCTCAACCATCGCATCTACTATATGTATGGGGGCCTCCAACCATCACACCTACTATATGTATGAGGACCCCCGACCATCACACCTACTATATGTATGAGGACCCCCGACCATCACACCTACTATATGTATGAGGACCCCCAACCATCACATCTACTATATGTATGAGGACCCCCAACCATCACATCTACTATATGTATGAGGACCTTCAACCATCACATCTACTATATTTATGAGGATCCCCAACCATCACACCTACTATATGTATGAGGACCCTCAACCATCGCATCTACTATATGTATGGGGACCTCCGACCATCACATCTACTATATGTATGAGGACCACCAACCATCACATCTACTATATGTATGAGGACCTCCAACCATCACATCTACTATATGTATGAGGACCACCGACCATCACATCTACTATATGTATGATGACCCCCGACCATCACACCTACTATATGTATGAGAACCCCCAACCATCACATCTACTATATGTATGAGGACCCTGACCATCACATCTACTATATGTATGAGGACCACTGACCATCACATCTACTATATGTATGAGGACCCCCAACCATCACACCTACTATATGTATGAGGACCCCCAACCATCACACCTACTATATGTATGAGGACCTCCAACCATCACACCTACTATATGTATGAGGACCCCCAACCATCACATCTACTATATGTATGAGGACCCCCAACCATCACATCTACTATATGTATGAGGACCTTCAACCATCGCATCTACTATATGTATGAGGACCTCCAACCATCACACCTACTATATGTATGAGGACCCCCAACCATCACATCTACTATATTTATGAGGATCCCCAACCATCACACCTACTATATGTATGAGGACCCTCAACCATCGCATCTACTATATGTATGGGGACCTCCGACCATCACATCTACTATATGTATGAGGACCCCCAACCATCACATCTACTATATGTATGAGGACCACCAACCATCACATCTACTATATGTATGAGGACCCCCAACCATCACATCTACTATATGTATGAGGACCACCGACCATCACACCTACTATATGTATGAGGACCCCCAACCATCACATCTACTATATGTATGAGGACCCCCGACCATCACATCTACTATATGTATGATGACCCCCAACCATAACATCTACTATATGTATGAGGACCCCCAACCATCACACCTACTATATGTATGAGGACCCCCGACCATCACACCTACTATATGTATGAGAACCCCCAACCATCACATCTACTATATGTATGAGGACCCTGACCATCACATCTACTATATGTATGAGGACCACTGACCATCACATCTACTATATGTATGAGGACCTCCGACCATCACATCTACTATATGTATGAGGACCTCCGACCATCACATCTACTATATGTATGAGGACCTCCGACCATCACATCTACTATATGTATGAGGACCTCCGACCATCACATCTACTATATGTATGAGGACCTCCGACCATCACATCTACTATATGTATGAGGACCTCCGACCATCACATCTACTATATGTATGAGGACCTCCGACCATCACATCTACTATATGTATGAGGACCTCCGACCATCACATCTACTATATGTATGAGGACCTCCGACCATCACATCTACTATATGTATGAGGACCTCCGACCATCACATCTACTATATGTATGAGGACCTCCGACCATCACATCTACTATATGTATGAGGACCTCCGACCATCACATCTACTATATGTATGAGGACCTCCGACCATCACATCTACTATATGTATGAGGACCTCCGACCATCACATCTACTATATGTATGAGGACCTCCGACCATCACATCTACTATATGTATGAGGACCTCCGACCATCACATCTACTATATGTATGAGGACCTCCGACCATCACATCTACTATATGTATGAGGACCTCCGACCATCACATCTACTATATGTATGAGGACCTCCGACCATCACATCTACTATATGTATGAGGACCTCCGACCATCACATCTACTATATGTATGAGGACCTCCGACCATCACATCTACTATATGTATGAGGACCTCCGACCATCACATCTACTATATGTATGAGGACCTCCGACCATCACATCTACTATATGTATGAGGACCTCCGACCATCACATCTACTATATGTATGAGGACCTCCGACCATCACATCTACTATATGTATGAGGACCTCCGACCATCACATCTACTATATGTATGAGGACCTCCGACCATCACATCTACTATATGTATGAGGACCTCCGACCATCACATCTACTATATGTATGAGGACCTCCGACCATCACATCTACTATATGTATGAGGACCTCCGACCATCACATCTACTATATGTATGAGGACCTCCGACCATCACATCTACTATATGTATGAGGACCTCCGACCATCACATCTACTATATGTATGAGGACCTCCGACCATCACATCTACTATATGTATGAGGACCTCCGACCATCACATCTACTATATGTATGAGGACCTCCGACCATCACATCTACTATATGTATGAGGACCTCCGACCATCACATCTACTATATGTATGAGGACCTCCGACCATCACATCTACTATATGTATGAGGACCTCCGACCATCACATCTACTATATGTATGAGGACCTCCGACCATCACATCTACTATATGTATGAGGACCTCCGACCATCACATCTACTATATGTATGAGGACCTCCGACCATCACATCTACTATATGTATGAGGACCTCCGACCATCACATCTACTATATGTATGAGGACCTCCGACCATCACATCTACTATATGTATGAGGACCTCCGACCATCACATCTACTATATGTATGAGGACCTCCGACCATCACATCTACTATATGTATGAGGACCTCCGACCATCACATCTACTATATGTATGAGGACCTCCGACCATCACATCTACTATATGTATGAGGACCTCCGACCATCACATCTACTATATGTATGAGGACCTCCGACCATCACATCTACTATATGTATGAGGACCTCCGACCATCACATCTACTATATGTATGAGGACCTCCGACCATCACATCTACTATATGTATGAGGACCTCCGACCATCACATCTACTATATGTATGAGGACCTCCGACCATCACATCTACTATATGTATGAGGACCTCCGACCATCACATCTACTATATGTATGAGGACCTCCGACCATCACATCTACTATATGTATGAGGACCTCCGACCATCACATCTACTATATGTATGAGGACCTCCGACCATCACATCTACTATATGTATGAGGACCTCCGACCATCACATCTACTATATGTATGAGGACCTCCGACCATCACATCTACTATATGTATGAGGACCTCCGACCATCACATCTACTATATGTATGAGGACCTCCGACCATCACATCTACTATATGTATGAGGACCTCCGACCATCACATCTACTATATGTATGAGGACCTCCGACCATCACATCTACTATATGTATGAGGACCTCCGACCATCACACCTACTATATGTATGAGGACCTCCGACCATCATATCTACTTTATGTATGTGGCCTCCCAACCATCACACCTACTATATGTATGAGGACCTCCGACCATATCATCTACTATATGTATGAGGACCCCCAACCATCACATCTACTATATGTATGAGGACCCCCAACCATCACACCTATTATATGTATGAGGACCCCCGACCATCACACCTACTACATGTATGTAGGCCCCTGACCATCACACCTATTATATGTATGAGGACCCCCGACCATCACACCTACTACATGTATGTAGGCCCCTGACCATCACACCTACCAGATGTATGCAGATAACAATGAACAGCTGTTGCTGCAATATTTATGCTCAGTCTAGAGATGCCCATTGCAGTGCTTATTTCTGCCACTAGATGTCCTCAGTCTGATGTCCGGCATCACTCGGCCCACTTCTTCTGAGCCTAGTTCATCCCGGACATGCCCCCAACCTGTTACTGGACAGTGAAATGAGAAGCAGCGCAGTGATGAGGTCATCTCTCTGTCACTCTGCTTTCTCCACCTATCGACATGGCTTCTTGTCAGCACATAAACCGACTGGCTCCTTGTGCTGCTTCTTTCTCTCACACTCTGAGCTCTGCTGTAACGGGACTGCAAGAGGCTGATACCGGGTCCCATTTAGATACTTACACTGTTTGCATTTTGAGAACACAAGCCATGATGCATTATTGATTCTGCTGATGGTTCCCCTTTAAGAAGAGACATTTTTGGCGTAGGTGCTTGTGATTGAGTCAACGCATGGAGGACTGCGAGATGCCGGCATCCCCCTCCGCCCTCCCCCCCCCCCGGGGTAATTAAGCAGCATCCTACCTCCCATCTGCTCGATTTGCATCTCATAACGGGAGCCCCAGCTGTGAAGCACATTCCCTGCATCATCCCAGCGCCGGCATTCGCCTGCGTTTCACCGCCTGGGGACCGGCGCGCACAAGTCAATATCTCCGAGGGATTTTACACGGTCAAGTAGCATTGTTGAACCCGCGCCCCTTCACCAGGAGGGAGGTCGCCTCCCGCTGAGACCGTTGCACCGCTCATACGCAGCTAAATATGTTTGGAATCGCGGCTTGCCGTGGCCCCGCAGCTGCAGGCGGAGCGCAGTGTTTGGGAACAGAACCGGCGTAAAAGGGTGTTAATTGGTTTGTATTCGGTATATGTCTTGGCACTGATTTGGGAAATATGGGGTCAGCTACTGAGAGCTTTAAAGCTGAACTCCGGGTACAGAAAGATTCATTTATATCTATTCCTCAATAGCCACACAGGATATATATCCACCCTGAGAGCGCCAAATGCCTTTACAAACCCACATATTGCCTTGTGAAAGCAACAGCGACATCATCACTATGCTGTACATAGCCTGTGCAGAGCTGTGGGAGGAGCCCAGTAGGCCCCACCAGTTACAGAAAATTACATGAGGGGGCGGAGACAAGACCAGTCACCCTGCACAAGGAGAGAGAGCAGCAGTGAGCGGTCTTTATTACAGGAAGGGGCGGAGACAAGACCAGTCACCCTGCACAAGGTGAGAGAGCAGCAGTGAGCGGTTTTTATTACAGGAGGGGGCGGAGACAAGGCCAGTCACCCTGCACAAGGAGAGAGCAAAATCAACATTCTTCAGACCAACCCCAGGTTTTCCCAACCCCCCCATTGCCTAGTCTAGGTCGCCCTGTTACCACCATAGCCTTATTTTGCTTTTCTTAGAGGAACAGCCCAATGTGGTCTCCTGGTGCTGGTTTCCGTAGCTCATCCTCTTTGAAGAGGTCCTATCACCAACTTTAAAAAAATTTGGTAAAAGCGCGGAAAAATCAAGTATTGAAGATGGCTTCTTTCACGGCTGCTACCAAAAAAAAGATGACCCCTTCCATGGCTCGAACCACAAATTAAGATGGCTTCCAGGGGGGATATCAAAAGAATATGTCTTCTTCTACAGCTAGTACCAGAAACAAGATGGTTCTTCCATGGTTGGTACCACAGAACAAGAAGGCTTCCTTTGGGGATATCAAAACAAGATGGCGTCTCTTATGTCTGGTACCACGAAACAAGATGTCCCCTTCCATGGCTGGAACTACAAAATAAGATTGTTCCTGAGGACCTATCAAAACTAGATGGCTTCTTTAACAACTGGTACCACAAACAAAATGGCTTCTCTTATGACCCCATTCCATGGCTGCTACCACAAAACAAGATGGCCCTTTCCATGGCTGGAGCCACAAAAATAGATAGCTTGCAGTGAGGCCATCAAAACAAGATGGCTTCTTTAACGAATGGTACCACAAACAAGATGCCTTCTCTTGTAGTTGGCATCGCCAAGCAAGATGGCTTCTTTGTGGCAACTATAAGAAAACAAGCTTGCCCCATTCCATGGCTGAAAATACATAACAAGATGGTCCCTTCCATGGCTGCCACCAAAAAACAAGATGGCCATTTCTATGGCTGGAACCTCAAAACAAGATGGCCCTTTCCAGGGCTGGAACCACAAAACACTACTTCCGGCGGGGCTATCAAAGCAGGGTGGCTTCCTTTAGCACTACCGAAACAGGACTTCCCCAACCATGGTTGCTACCACTAAACAAAGTAGCCCTTTTCATGGCTGGAACCTCAAAACACTACTTCCGTTGGGGCTATCAAAGCAAGATGGCTTCCTTTAGCACTACCGAAACAAGACTTCCCCATCCATGGTTGCTACCACTAAACAAAGTAGCCCTTGTCATGGCTGGAACCTCAAAACATTACTTCCGATGGGGCTATCAAAGCAGGATGGCTTCCTTTAGCACTACCAAAAAAAGGCTTCCCCATACATGGCTGCTACCACAAAACAAGATGGCCCTTTTCATGGCTGGAACCTCAACAAGATGGCCCTTTCCATGGCTGGAACCTCAAGACAAGGTAGCCCTTTCCATGGCCGGAAACACAAAACATTACTTTTGGTGGTGCGATGAAGGCAAGATGGCTTCCTTTAGGACTACCGAAACAAGACTTCCCCATCCATGGCTACTACCACTAAACAAGATGGCCCTTTTTATGGCTGGAACCTCAACAAGGTAGCACTGTCCATGGCTGGAACCTCAACAAGATGACCCTTTCCATGGCTGGAACCTCAAAACATTACTTCTGGTGGGGCTATCAAAGAAGGATGGCTTCCTTTAGGACTACCAAAACAAGACTTCCCCATCCATGGTTGCTACCACAAGATGGCCCTTCATGGCTGGAACCTCAAGGCATGACTTCCAGTTCTATCCAAATACGTTGGTGTCCTTTCGTGACCGGAGCCAAAAAAAAGGCAAAACTGTTTTTTCATACCGTGTATGAACAATCGCAACGTACGAGCCCCGAGCAACACATTGATTTCTTTTCTCGAATTTTCTTTCAAATTTCAGCAAGGGACTAAAATTCCACACTGGAGACATCTTTGCTTTATTAATATAGATTTTTTTTTTTGTATCTCTTTACCGCTTTCTCAATAAATCATTGTGAGAGGGCCTTGGAGACGGATGTTTTACTCCATATACCGAGGTCCCTATATACCACAGGAAAGGCCGCATAGGCGCTACACTAATCACGAGTCATTAATCTCCCCTCTCCCAATCCCGCTGACTCTCTGTGTTATTTCTGCATACATACCACAACGTTATTATCTCCTCCTACTCCTCCAAAAGTCTTCCGGCATTCCCAACATTCCCCATTAACTCTAGGAAAACACAAACCGTGGACTCTACCACCTCCACACTGACCAGGAGATGGATGTGGCCATGACCTCTCAGGCCATCTATACAATCACTTGCTCGGGTCAGCAGGGTTGGAAGATGGTGGTCATGTCTTAAAGTGAACCTATCATGGGTTCTAAAATGAAGAACTAATGTTACAGAACAGGAGAGGACACCACAAGGAGCCTACAGGTACTTTCCTAGAAACGTTCATAACTTCTTAGAGGACTCCTTGGCATGAGCCATAACAGGAGGTAAAACCTCACCCCTACCATTCCACCAACTTATGAGAGCCCGTGGAACCCTTGTGATTGATAAACAAGGAACCTGTAGACCAGACGTTCTCATGAAGAAACCTTTGAAATAACTTCCCGGTCTCAGAGAACCCCTATATCTACAACTCATGGGACATTAGCGAGATGGTCAATGAGAAGAACAATCCTTATACTTGTGGTCATTGAGAAGACTTCCCCACCTACAGGTAGCAAAAAAGATCTTTGGTGTCTGTGGTAACTTATCTGAGAGGCAGGAAGTGCTCACTTCTCCAGGAACCCTTAGCAACCTCTGAAGGAACCCCACAGATCTGCTGAACCCTGGCTGAGAAAAGCATCTGTAGACACTATGCTGAGGGACCACAAAAATTTGGGGCACACGGAGGAGAGAAAAATGACATTATTTTAATGTGCTAGCAACCTACACCTCTTCTTTTAAAATACATGTACCTTGGGGTTAGGTTTGTGCATGTCCTAGGGCTAGGTTTGTGCATATACTAGGGTTAGGGTTATACATGTACCCTAGGGTTAGCATTCAGGTTGTACATGTGCCGTAGGGTTAGGGTTGTACATGCACACTAGGGTTTGAGTTGTACATGTGCCATAGGGTTAGGGTTGTACATGTATACTAGGGTTGGGGTTGCACATGTGCCGTAGGGTTAGGGTTGTACATGTGCTGTAGGGTTAGGGTTGTACATCTATACTAGGGTTTGGGTTGTACATGTGCCGTAGGGTTGTACATGTATACTAGGGTTAGGGTTGTACATGTGCCATAGGGTTAGGGTTGTACATGTACACTAGGGTTTGAGTTGTACATGTCCCATAGGGTTAGGGTTGTACATGTATTCTAGGGTTAGGGTTGTACATGTATTCTAGGGTTAGGGTTTTACATGTATACTAGGGTTAGGGTTGTACATGTGCCATAGGGTTAGGGTTGTACATGTATACTAGGGTTAGGGTTGTACATGTATTCTAAGGTTAGGGTTGTACATGTATTCTAGGGTTAGGGTTTTACATGTATACTAGGGTTAGGGTTGTACATGTGCCATAGGGTTAGGGTTGTACATCTATACTAGGGTTAGGGTTGCACATGTGCCGTTGGGTTAGGGTTGTACATGTATACTAGGGTTAGGGTTGTACATGTGCCGTAGGGTTAGGGTTGTACATGTATACTAGGGTTAGCGTTGCACATGTGCCGTAGGGTTAGGGTTGTTCATGTATACTAGGGTTAGGATTGTACATGTGCCATAGGGTTAGGGTTGTACATGTATACTAGGGTTAGGGTTGCACATGTGCCGTAGGGTTAGGGTTGTACATGTATACTAGGGTTAGGGTTGTACATGTGCCGTAGGGTTAGGGTTGTACATCTATACTAGTGTTAGGGTTGCACATGTGCCGTAGGGTTAGGGTTGTACATGTATACTAGGGTTAGGGTTGTACATGTGCCGTAGGGTTAGGGTTGTACATGTATACTAG
>NW_017309292.1:0-725 GCF_000935625.1 Nanorana parkeri
CCCTTCAGTCTTCTATCTGACCTCCGTCCTCCCCTTCAGTCTTCTATCTGACCTCCGTCCTTCCCTTCAGTCTTCTATCTGACCTCCGTCCTCCCCTTCAGTCTTCTATCTGACCTCCGTCCTCACCTTCAGTCTTCTATCTGACCTCCGTCCTCCCCTTCAGTCTTGCACAGTTGTACCGTCTCCTCCCCTCTTCCTCTGATGTCACTGCACGCCGGGAGCTCCTCACAATGTGCATTAGAAGCTGCAGAAGGTCAGATAGAGCTCCGCCTCATTTCCTGGCTGGAGGACGTCCAACACCATCTAGCACTTTCCTCCCCAACTTGTCTGTCCCTGGCCCCGCCCCTTTCCTTAACTGGATTTCAGCTCTTCCAATCATGGAGGCTGAGTGCCACATGTGGATGCTGCCAGGGAACGCCCACACCTCCAGACTGACATCAAGGCATTTTAATATTTGCATAACTCCTCCCAAGAGGCGGCCCACTACTTGCTTCATGGCTGAGGGTCCACGAGAGTACTGAGGCAGGGTGCTGTGATGTTTTCAGGACGGCTTTATAATAATAAGGGGCGGAGCTTTAATGACCGATGATCCTGTTGCTGTACATTGCGACATGTCCGGGATTCATCATCCACTTTCAGGTTCCTTTTTTTTTTTAGTATACAACATATTTGCATATCTCCACCCACAAATCCCAGAAACGCGTGAAATTTTAGTCGTAACGAAA
>NW_017309292.1:794-1920 GCF_000935625.1 Nanorana parkeri
ACTCGGCACCGGTGACAGCTCCGTCGATGCACTTAGCGAGGAATCGTTAAAACATCCTCATTGTAAACAATCCCATTAAGCCCTTTCCGATACGTCGCAAGAAGAAGAAGAAGCGCTCGCCATCCGCCGCCGCTCATTTGGCGAGCGCGAATTTTCGGAGCGTCCCTTCATTCGTCGCTCCTGTAAATATTAACAAAGCGGCTGGAAAAAAAAAAATCGCTTCCTAATCTGCGGATTCATCACACGGAAGATATTATATCATTTTTTAGGTTTTTTTTTTGCTAGTTAAAAAAAAAAATCCGCGTTTTAGTCGTCTGCGTCGGCGGCGGCGGCGTATTCCGGGAGGGAAGCGGTTAATCCATCTTTAACTAAAGCTTACTTTTGTAATCTATCCATTGCTTAGAATTCTGTCATTGATCTATGATTTATGTGAATCTTAAACCACCTCCTGGCTGCAAAACGCCGCGTTCTACCCGCGCGTCTGACTTGAATACTAATTAGCGGATCAAATTTTATGCTGTAGGCGAAAGAAGAAGAAGCGCGGGGAGAGCTTATCGTCACCCGGCGTCACAACACTTTTACCTCTCGGCGCTCCTCGTGTGATGACGAATAATTTACCAAAAAAAGGGAAATTTATACATTTTGCAACAATTGTATCCAATCCC
The DNA here is from genome assembly GCF_000935625.1 of Nanorana parkeri. Classification (NCBI taxonomy): domain Eukaryota; kingdom Metazoa; phylum Chordata; class Amphibia; order Anura; family Dicroglossidae; genus Nanorana; species Nanorana parkeri. The sequence continues at coordinate 1,460 of NW_017309292.1, forward strand.
TGAAATCTGAAACAAATGACGTCACTGCAAATGTCATTTCCAATCTGCAGCTTTCATTAAAATGATCCCGCCGTGGAGGTCTTTCTTCAGGCACTTCCTGTTATAGGGTGACAATGCTCGGTCCTTGTTCAGGCACTTCCTGTTATAGGGTGACAATGCTCGGTCCTTGTTCAGGCACTTCCTGTTATAGGGTGACAATGCTCGGTCCTTGTTCAGGCACTTCCTGTTATAGGGTGACAATGCTCTATCCTTGTTCAGGCACTTCCTGTTATAGGGTGACAAAGCTCTGTCCTTGTTCAGGCACTTCCTGTTATAGGGTGACAATGCTCTATCCTTGTTCAGGCACTTCCTGTTATAGGGTGACAATGCTCTATCCTTGTTCAGGCACTTCCTGTTATAGGGTGACAATGCTCTATCCTTGTTCAGGCACTTCCTGTTATAGGGTGACAATGCTCTGTCCT
>NW_017309292.1:2028-2257 GCF_000935625.1 Nanorana parkeri
GCATAGGGTGGCCAGGGTCGGTCCTTGTTCAGGCACTTCCTGTTATAGGGTGACAATGCTCGGTCCTTGTTCAGGCACTTCCTGTTATAGGGTGACAATGCTCGGTCCTTGTTCAGGCACTTCCTGTTATAGGGTGACAATGCTCTATCCTTGTTCTGGCACTTCCTGTTAGAGGGTGACAAAGCTCTGTCCTTGTTCAGGCACTTCCTGTTATAGGGTGACAATGCTC
>NW_017309292.1:4580-11949 GCF_000935625.1 Nanorana parkeri
TCCTTGTTCAGACACTTCCTGTTATAGGGTGACAACGCTCTGTCCTTGTTCAGACACTTCCTGTTATAGGGTGACAACGCTCTGTCCTTGTTCAGACACTTCCTGTTATAGTGTGACAATGCTCTGTCCTTGTTCAGACACTTCCTGTTATAGGGTGACAATGCTCTATCCTTGTTCAGACACTTCCTGTTATAGGGTAACAATGCTCTGTCCTTGTTCAGACACTTCCTGTTATAGGGTGACAATGCTCTATCCTTGTTCAGACACTTCCTGTTATAGGGTGACAACGCTCTGTCCTTGTTCAGACACTTCCTGTTATAGGGTGACAACGCTCTGTCCTTGTTCAGACACTTCCTGTTATAGGGTGACAATGCTCTGTCCTTGTTCAAGCACTTCCTGTTATAGGGTGACAACGCTCCGTCCCTGTCTCTCAATCGTGCTTCTGTGTAGTCACACTGTCACATAGATCCAATGCAGGCTACAAGTGGCCATTTCAACACACATTCCGCAGACAAGGCCCAGTGTGACCACCACCAGATGATGATGTGCAGCCATTGGTGGAGCGCATTGTAGACAGGAAGTGGCTGCAGGAGATCAGCATCACTGAGATGGAACAAAAGGAGGAAAAAGGTGACAACAAACTAATAATAATTCTTCTACGCGGAGCGCAGAGCGGAGGAAACAACATTCAGTTACAGTTTGATTTGAATATAAATGGAATGTTCTGCGCGGAATAAAACGATCTTTTTATAGATTCCGTTTGATGGGAATTTCGGCGACCAAAAAAAAATCACTTCGGATAAAATTATTTCCCGGCAGAAATGACAGAAAATGAGACAACACAGAATCATGATATCGCCGAGTGACGCTCGCTTAGCTGAGGCGCATTGGGCGGAGCTTCTGGACGTCAGACACTCCCACCGACGTTCTGCTTCTGAGGTGAGAAGATTGATACTTTGTATCCATTATAAAGGTGATCACTTCTTGTGAGGATCCACCAGACCAGCGAGGACCCGGCCAGGACCATCTCCCACCCGGGGGGGGTTCTGTCCTCCGCAGTCATTGGATATAGACGCTCCTCTGACCCCCGAGGTGCAGGCCTATGATGAGTACATTGTATTACCTGTGGTGGTCTCACTCCTCGTGTGGAATGGGTTATGAGTAGATCGATCCTTACATTGAGGGAGGGAACTGGATGAGTCTCCATCATCTCAGCAGAATCCCGATCTGTGTGACTAATAATATATTATCATTAAGACAATGTTGTGCCGAATCTGTCATCTCCCTGCAAACGAATGTACCAGCGTGACAAAACATTCCCACAGATCCGCCGCATTTACATAACATGATTCTTCACCGAGCCGCGCTCACACATCCTCCCACCCGGGGGAGAGAGAGGTCCACTAATGGGCGCCATGTCTCACGTGTGCTTGACCTCCGTCCTCCCCTTCAGCCTTCTATCTGACCTCCGTCCTCCCCTTCAGTCTTCCATCTGACCTCCGTCCTTCCCTTCAGTCTTCCATCTGACCTCCGTCCTTCCCTTCAGTCTTCCATCTGACCTCCGTCCTTCCCTTCAGTCTTCCATCTGACCTCCGTCCTTCCCTTCAGTCTTCCATCTGACCTCCGTCCTTCCCTTCAGTCTTCCATCTGACCTCCGTCCTTCCCTTCAGTCTTCCATCTGACCTCCGTCCTTCCCTTCAGTCTTCCATCTGACCTCCGTCCTTCCCTTCAGTCTTCCATCTGACCTCCGTCCTTCCCTTCAGTCTTCCATCTGACCTCCGTCCTTCCCTTCAGTCTTCCATCTGACCTCCGTCCTTCCCTTCAGTCTTCCATCTGACCTCCGTCCTTCCCTTCAGTCTTCCATCTGACCTCCGTCCTTCCCTTCAGTCTTCCATCTGACCTCCGTCCTTCCCTTCAGTCTTCCATCTGACCTCCGTCCTTCCCTTCAGTCTTCCATCTGACCTCCGTCCTTCCCTTCAGTCTTCCATCTGACCTCCGTCCTTCCCTTCAGTCTTCCATCTGACCTCCGTCCTTCCCTTCAGTCTTCCATCTGACCTCCGTCCTTCCCTTCAGTCTTCCATCTGACCTCCGTCCTTCCCTTCAGTCTTCCATCTGACCTCCGTCCTTCCCTTCAGTCTTCCATCTGACCTCCGTCCTTCCCTTCAGTCTTCCATCTGACCTCCGTCCTTCCCTTCAGTCTTCCATCTGACCTCCGTCCTTCCCTTCAGTCTTCCATCTGACCTCCGTCCTTCCCTTCAGTCTTCCATCTGACCTCCGTCCTTCCCTTCAGTCTTCCATCTGACCTCCGTCCTTCCCTTCAGTCTTCCATCTGACCTCCGTCCTTCCCTTCAGTCTTCCATCTGACCTCCGTCCTTCCCTTCAGTCTTCCATCTGACCTCCGTCCTTCCCTTCAGTCTTCCATCTGACCTCCGTCCTTCCCTTCAGTCTTCCATCTGACCTCCGTCCTTCCCTTCAGTCTTCCATCTGACCTCCGTCCTTCCCTTCAGTCTTCCATCTGACCTCCGTCCTTCCCTTCAGTCTTCCATCTGACCTCCGTCCTTCCCTTCAGTCTTCCATCTGACCTCCGTCCTTCCCTTCAGTCTTCCATCTGACCTCCGTCCTTCCCTTCAGTCTTCCATCTGACCTCCGTCCTTCCCTTCAGTCTTCCATCTGACCTCCGTCCTTCCCTTCAGTCTTCCATCTGACCTCCGTCCTTCCCTTCAGTCTTCCATCTGACCTCCGTCCTTCCCTTCAGTCTTCCATCTGACCTCCGTCCTTCCCTTCAGTCTTCCATCTGACCTCCGTCCTTCCCTTCAGTCTTCCATCTGACCTCCGTCCTTCCCTTCAGTCTTCCATCTGACCTCCGTCCTTCCCTTCAGTCTTCCATCTGACCTCCGTCCTTCCCTTCAGTCTTCCATCTGACCTCCGTCCTTCCCTTCAGTCTTCCATCTGACCTCCGTCCTTCCCTTCAGTCTTCCATCTGACCTCCGTCCTTCCCTTCAGTCTTCCATCTGACCTCCGTCCTTCCCTTCAGTCTTCCATCTGACCTCCGTCCTTCCCTTCAGTCTTCCATCTGACCTCCGTCCTTCCCTTCAGTCTTCCATCTGACCTCCGTCCTTCCCTTCAGTCTTCCATCTGACCTCCGTCCTTCCCTTCAGTCTTCCATCTGACCTCCGTCCTTCCCTTCAGTCTTCCATCTGACCTCCGTCCTTCCCTTCAGTCTTCCATCTGACCTCCGTCCTTCCCTTCAGTCTTCCATCTGACCTCCGTCCTTCCCTTCAGTCTTCCATCTGACCTCCGTCCTTCCCTTCAGTCTTCCATCTGACCTCCGTCCTTCCCTTCAGTCTTCCATCTGACCTCCGTCCTTCCCTTCAGTCTTCCATCTGACCTCCGTCCTTCCCTTCAGTCTTCCATCTGACCTCCGTCCTTCCCTTCAGTCTTCCATCTGACCTCCGTCCTTCCCTTCAGTCTTCCATCTGACCTCCGTCCTTCCCTTCAGTCTTCCATCTGACCTCCGTCCTTCCCTTCAGTCTTCCATCTGACCTCCGTCCTTCCCTTCAGTCTTCCATCTGACCTCCGTCCTTCCCTTCAGTCTTCCATCTGACCTCCGTCCTTCCCTTCAGTCTTCCATCTGACCTCCGTCCTTCCCTTCAGTCTTCCATCTGACCTCCGTCCTTCCCTTCAGTCTTCCATCTGACCTCCGTCCTTCCCTTCAGTCTTCCATCTGACCTCCGTCCTTCCCTTCAGTCTTCCATCTGACCTCCGTCCTTCCCTTCAGTCTTCCATCTGACCTCCGTCCTTCCCTTCAGTCTTCCATCTGACCTCCGTCCTTCCCTTCAGTCTTCCATCTGACCTCCGTCCTTCCCTTCAGTCTTCCATCTGACCTCCGTCCTTCCCTTCAGTCTTCCATCTGACCTCCGTCCTTCCCTTCAGTCTTCCATCTGACCTCCGTCCTTCCCTTCAGTCTTCCATCTGACCTCCGTCCTTCCCTTCAGTCTTCCATCTGACCTCCGTCCTTCCCTTCAGTCTTCCATCTGACCTCCGTCCTTCCCTTCAGTCTTCCATCTGACCTCCGTCCTTCCCTTCAGTCTTCCATCTGACCTCCGTCCTTCCCTTCAGTCTTCCATCTGACCTCCGTCCTTCCCTTCAGTCTTCCATCTGACCTCCGTCCTTCCCTTCAGTCTTCCATCTGACCTCCGTCCTTCCCTTCAGTCTTCCATCTGACCTCCGTCCTTCCCTTCAGTCTTCCATCTGACCTCCGTCCTTCCCTTCAGTCTTCCATCTGACCTCCGTCCTTCCCTTCAGTCTTCCATCTGACCTCCGTCCTTCCCTTCAGTCTTCCATCTGACCTCCGTCCTTCCCTTCAGTCTTCCATCTGACCTCCGTCCTTCCCTTCAGTCTTCCATCTGACCTCCGTCCTTCCCTTCAGTCTTCCATCTGACCTCCGTCCTTCCCTTCAGTCTTCCATCTGACCTCCGTCCTTCCCTTCAGTCTTCCATCTGACCTCCGTCCTTCCCTTCAGTCTTCCATCTGACCTCCGTCCTTCCCTTCAGTCTTCCATCTGACCTCCGTCCTTCCCTTCAGTCTTCCATCTGACCTCCGTCCTTCCCTTCAGTCTTCCATCTGACCTCCGTCCTTCCCTTCAGTCTTCCATCTGACCTCCGTCCTTCCCTTCAGTCTTCCATCTGACCTCCGTCCTTCCCTTCAGTCTTCCATCTGACCTCCGTCCTTCCCTTCAGTCTTCCATCTGACCTCCGTCCTTCCCTTCAGTCTTCCATCTGACCTCCGTCCTTCCCTTCAGTCTTCCATCTGACCTCCGTCCTTCCCTTCAGTCTTCCATCTGACCTCCGTCCTTCCCTTCAGTCTTCCATCTGACCTCCGTCCTTCCCTTCAGTCTTCCATCTGACCTCCGTCCTTCCCTTCAGTCTTCCATCTGACCTCCGTCCTTCCCTTCAGTCTTCCATCTGACCTCCGTCCTTCCCTTCAGTCTTCCATCTGACCTCCGTCCTTCCCTTCAGTCTTCCATCTGACCTCCGTCCTTCCCTTCAGTCTTCCATCTGACCTCCGTCCTTCCCTTCAGTCTTCCATCTGACCTCCGTCCTTCCCTTCAGTCTTCCATCTGACCTCCGTCCTTCCCTTCAGTCTTCCATCTGACCTCCGTCCTTCCCTTCAGTCTTCCATCTGACCTCCGTCCTTCCCTTCAGTCTTCCATCTGACCTCCGTCCTTCCCTTCAGTCTTCCATCTGACCTCCGTCCTTCCCTTCAGTCTTCCATCTGACCTCCGTCCTTCCCTTCAGTCTTCCATCTGACCTCCGTCCTTCCCTTCAGTCTTCCATCTGACCTCCGTCCTTCCCTTCAGTCTTCCATCTGACCTCCGTCCTTCCCTTCAGTCTTCCATCTGACCTCCGTCCTTCCCTTCAGTCTTCCATCTGACCTCCGTCCTTCCCTTCAGTCTTCCATCTGACCTCCGTCCTTCCCTTCAGTCTTCCATCTGACCTCCGTCCTTCCCTTCAGTCTTCCATCTGACCTCCGTCCTTCCCTTCAGTCTTCCATCTGACCTCCGTCCTTCCCTTCAGTCTTCCATCTGACCTCCGTCCTTCCCTTCAGTCTTCCATCTGACCTCCGTCCTTCCCTTCAGTCTTCCATCTGACCTCCGTCCTTCCCTTCAGTCTTCCATCTGACCTCCGTCCTTCCCTTCAGTCTTCCATCTGACCTCCGTCCTTCCCTTCAGTCTTCCATCTGACCTCCGTCCTTCCCTTCAGTCTTCTTCCTGACCTCTGACCCCTAGAATTCCGTTTGAAAATGTTTATTTTTTTATATCTCAGACCTTGTCTCAAACTCAAAGTATCACCCTAACCGTCCCCTCGGCTCTTCCCAGACCTCCCGCTTTCCAGCTCACTTGTCAACTCCTCCCCCATGCTCGCCTCCAGGACTTCGCTAGAGTCTCTCCCATCCTATGGAACTCTCTACCCCAACCTGTCCGTCTATCTCCCACTCTGACTGCCTTTAGGCGATCACTAAAGACTCATCTCTTCAGGGAAGCCGATCCCACCTCAACCTAACCGCTCAACCACACAGTCCCCACCTCATGTATCACTGGCCCCTCCCCTTTTAGATTGTAAGCCCTCAGGGGCGGGGCCCTCCTTACCATCTTGTCTTGTATTGTGATTGTAATATCTTCCTTATATTGTACAGCGCTGCGCACACTGTTGGCACCATATAATTCCTGTATAATAATAACATTGTAATGCTGCACACAGGGAACCTGTCCAGTGCATCTGGGATTCCATTCTAGTAACCCTCTGGATGGAACATTTACTCCATGATGACAATAAGACTTCCAGTATTTGGTTGAAGAAGCTCTGGTGGAAGTTGCGGCCAGGACCCCAGCGCTGTAGAAGGGAGACGGCCAATGGGGTTCTGTGAATATGAAACGTCCTCAGATCCGGAGCCGACTCTTTATTCCGCTGTTATGGAGAAATATTTTGTGTGTTAGAAATCATATTCGGTGACACGTCTTCTTCTGTGACGTCCGTGGTCACAGGGACACTTCCCGTGGGGCCCATCGGCGGGGTACTCACAGGTCCTGAAGACTCCAGTGGTGGGTTGATGACATCACGTTGAGGGGGCACCAACAAATCAAAGGTTAACCTAAACTGCAATGTCAGATCACCGGCTCCATCCCCTGGAAGTGGCGCCATGGAGGGTCATGTGACTAACATTATCTGCTGCTTCTTCCTGGTTTACGGCTTGCCTGCCCTCCAGCTTCAGCCGGCCCCTGATCACTGGCCCCGCGTTCCAGTTTGGGGGTGGCTCCCTGCCTCGTGGGGTCTTGTGGAGCCCCACCGTAGTCACCCTTTCATGGCCACTCTTGGTAAAGGACTACAGGCCACATTTGCTGTTGGCCCGAGAGGACGATATACAAAAGACGCGCCTCTGTTCCTCCTGCAAGAGGAGTGATTGACAGCGGATCAGAGGCGTGTCTTGTGCGGCTGTATCAGCACAGGCAGTGACCTTGCCCTGACCTCATTTAATTAATAAAGGGGCACACATGCACATTCATTTAATGCTAACAATGATGGGATATGTAGTCCCGAGCAGTGTAATCCGGGGACTGGAAATGACAGTATTAGTGTGCGCTTCCCCTCCCGGAAGTTCAGGGAACAGGTACACTGGAAGCCGGAGGATGGGGCTGACAGAAACCAAATATGTTTCTGAACTTCGCTGGATGGAATCACTTATTGTCTTGTGCTAAATCAATCTGTACCAAGGTGTTGCTTGTATAAAGGGCGGGGCTTTAATTTTACTGTAATTGTGATTGGGTGGGACCAGGGCGTGGGTGGGAACAGAGCGGGGGTGGGAACAGGGC
>NW_017309292.1:12704-16697 GCF_000935625.1 Nanorana parkeri
CGGGGGTGGGAGCAGGGTGGGTGGTGGGAGCAGGGCAGGGGTGGGAGCAGGACATTGGGTGGGAGCAGAGCGGGGGTGGGAGCGGTGCCAGGAGATGGCCTTTAGATAAATGGTGTAGAAATCTGGAAGATTCGCTGACCCTCGTGCTGGAAATCAGCCGCTGTGACTGGATACAAAGCGTAGATTTAGGTGAATTGTTACAATGTGCGAAGTGACCGTTTCCGATGACAACGCAGCGCCGAGCGACGGAAGGAAGAGAAGGAATATTGTGATCCTGAAAAGAAAAGGATTTGGAATAAATAAAAGTCTCCGCCGCAGAATCTCTGTAACTTGTCTCCGGGATCTCCGAGTCTCAGAATGTGACGTTGTGTTGGATCGGAAGGTTGTGATACATTCCTGGGATGGGGATCGGATCTCCGGGGGGGTCAGAGGACACATCTGTATCCAGAACCGCCTGTACCTGGGAGAAGGTTCTGCTCATCATCATTATCACAGACACGGCGCAGGAAGGAGATCACAGAGCCGCCGCCAGCCGCTCCGCCATGAAATTGGCGAGATTACTGGAGGATTCCCGTGTGCCTGGAGGGAGAGCCGGAGATGAAATATCTGAGAGGAAGGAGACATTTCACCGGTCGTTGTATCACCGAGAAAGACTCCGCGTGATGAGATGTACAGCCGGAGGGAAAGACGGGCCCTCGCCGGGCGAATAGACGATTATCTGAGACAAAGTATCCGGGAGGGAGAAGAGAAACCATTCTAAATTGCCATTCAAAGCAAAATGCTGGAACTTATAACTCAGTTATGGATGGATACAAGTACACAGCGTGCTGCAAGTTCTTAAAGGACACCTTATGGGAATTAAAGGTCAACGCCACCCCACACCGACTGCTCAGTTTTGTGAGGTTGCTGGCAATCTGAATCATCTTCTTATATCTCTCGGGGACACCATGGAAACTGGAGGGAAAACTCACCATTGTGGGAGGGGCAGAGACACAAACTACTGGAGGGAAATCTCACCATTGGGGGAGGGGCAGAGACACAAACTACTGGAGGGAAATCTCACCATTGGGGGAGGGGCAGAGACACAAACTACTGGAGGGAAATCTCACCATTGGGGGAGGGGCAGAGACACAAACTACTGGAGGGAAATCTCACCATTGGGGGAGGGGCAGAGACACAAACTACTGGAGGGAAATCTCACCATTGGGGGAGGGGCAGAGACACAAACTACTGGAGGGAAATCTCACCATTGGGGGAGGGGCAGAGACACAAACTACTGGAGGGAAATCTCACCATTGGGGGAGGGGCAGAGACACAAACTACTGGAGGGAAATCTCACCATTGGGGGAGGGGCAGAGACACAAACTACTGGAGGGAAATCTCACCATTGGGGGAGGGGCAGAGACACAAACTACTGGAGGGAAATCTCACCATTGGGGGAGGGGCAGAGACACAAACTACTGGAGGGAAATCTCACCATTGGGGGAGGGGCAGAGACACAAACTACTGGAGGGAAATCTCACCATTGGGGGAGGGGCAGAGACACAAACTACTGGAGGGAAATCTCACCATTGGGGGAGGGGCAGAGACACAAACTACTGGAGGGAAATCTCACCATTGGGGGAGGGGCAGAGACACAAACTACTGGAGGGAAATCTCACCATTGGGGGAGGGGCAGAGACACAAACTACTGGAGGGAAATCTCACCATTGGGGGAGGGGCAGAGACACAAACTACTGGAGGGAAATCTCACCATTGGGGGAGGGGCAGAGACACAAACTACTGGAGGGAAATCTCACCATTGGGGGAGGGGCAGAGACACAAACTACTGGAGGGAAATCTCACCATTGGGGGAGGGGCAGAGACACAAACTACTGGAGGGAAATCTCACCATTGGGGGAGGGGCAGAGACACAAACTACTGGAGGGAAATCTCACCATTGGGGGAGGGGCAGAGACACAAACTACTGGAGGGAAATCTCACCATTGGGGGAGGGGCAGAGACACAAACTACTGGAGGGAAATCTCACCATTGGGGGAGGGGCAGAGACACAAACTACTGGAGGGAAATCTCACCATTGGGGGAGGGGCAGAGACACAAACTACTGGAGGGAAATCTCACCATTGGGGGAGGGGCAGAGACACAAACTACTGGAGGGAAATCTCACCATTGGGGGAGGGGCAGAGACACAAACTACTGGAGGGAAATCTCACCATTGGGGGAGGGGCAGAGACACAAACTACTGGAGGGAAATCTCACCATTGGGGGAGGGGCAGAGACACAAACTACTGGAGGGAAATCTCACCATTGGGGGAGGGGCAGAGACACAAACTACTGGAGGGAAATCTCACCATTGGGGGAGGGGCAGAGACACAAACTACTGGAGGGAAATCTCACCATTGGGGGGGGGGCAGAGCCACAAACTACTGGGGGAAATCTCACCATTGTGGGAGGGGCTGATTAGTAGAGAATATTTCCCATCCCAGCAATCTGGGAATATTTTCTAATTTGGAGATTTTAGAGGATTTGTCGCCTTCGTCCATCTTTCTTCCTTTATGTGGCTCCGTCCGTCCTCCATGTAAACGGTTAAGAAGACTCTGTTGTTTGGTCCGGGGTCGGGGAACGCGATCCCCGTTTTATTAGGAGCAGATTGATTGCTATTACAATATTGAGTTGTATAAATATTAGCTCTCCTGCGGTTCTTATTTTTCCCTAATCTGCCAGAATTGCAGGAATTTTGGCCCCGGCTGCACGGGCCGTTTGTTTTCTTTCGCTTCTCCCGTCCAAATTATGACATAAACTGTTATAATATTTCCATTCATCGCGTCGGCCGGTTGTTCCTTCCAGCGCGCAGAACCCCCCGTTTGTAGGACCTTCGCCAATCATCTACATCGCGCCGTTATCACGCGGATAGATGACTTCACAACCTGACGTTCCGAAACAATCGCCAAATCGCAAGCCGCGATCGGCGGCCGTATTTCGGCGTGGATTAAATAATCTGCTAATCAGGCATGGCGTCCGCAGCTTTTGGCGCTGAGGGGCGGGAACGGTTGTTTTTCCCCGCGGTCGCGTTTCGGGGAAGAGATGAGGAGTTCATTCCCAGAATCTGTAGCAGTATCTGGACACGAGATCGGCGTTTTATTCCCAGGCCGATCGTTTGGGAAATCTGTTGGCTTGGACTTGTGAGATATCAGCCCGGCAATTCATCACCGAAATGTCACAACAAATTACCCGCCACTTCCGCCCGGCGCGCGCGGCGCTCTCCCGCCTCCTGCGCTGGACCCGTACGGTGAGCGGAGAGGACGTGAATGTCGTCATGGTTTTTCATTGTCCGACGCGTTTATAGATATTGATGCAGGGGCGTCCGCAATTTTTTTCGTCTGGAGATCTACTTTTCAAATGAGGTTCACTTTAAATACCGAGCACGCGCTATGAGGTCGATCTGACAATTGGCCAACATGACTTAACGCTGGCGGATTAAGGTATATATACATAAACTTCTGCGCACTGTGCGCTTCAGCATGCGCTGACCCCACTCTGTCATGTGACGTGGCCGACCACTTCCTGGCTGAGTTGCTGTTGTTCCCGGTTGCTTCCACTTTGTTATAATCCCAGTAACAGGCGACCGCGGCGGAATATTTAGTAGCCGGGAAATGTCACGGGACACCTGAATCCAATGATTTGGAGGGGGAGGGGTCCAATACTTTTGGTAATACAGTGTAGATATATATAGTATATAATCCAAGAGTTGGGATGCGGCACCATTCCCCATATGCAGTTACTATATACATTATATATATAGACGATATTGACGCTGTTTTCTGATTCAATTTTATTTTGTGGCCTCTGAAAGGCTCCCCGTGGCCTCCAAGCGCTCCGAGCGATTTTATAATTAGTCTCCTTTCACCGTCAGACATTTTTCCCACTGAAGTAAACTGCGAACCGCATTAACCTCCACCGGGGGAGGAGCGACTGACAATTTTAGGAAAACAC
>NW_017309292.1:17153-17906 GCF_000935625.1 Nanorana parkeri
TTTCTAAGTCTTCTTTTTTTTTTTTTTTTTTAGCCGAGATGACGCAGCTGCGGGCGCGGGGAATGTGGGTCGGGGACGGGAGCAGGGGACGGGGATTGATTTGGGCTTTGTCGCATTTACACATCTCTGGCGATGATTCGCGGAGCGAGGGGGAGCTGTCAGCAGGTGATACAAAGTGTGCGCGAATCCAAACCGAGCCGCGTTGGGAAGGTTCAGTGAACCTCTGTGGGCGAATTCTCTCCAGGACTGTACCACAGTCTTCCAGAGAAGGGAAGAACGCAGTCATGGGGTGAAATTGATTTCACTGCACAATTGCCGAAATTTCACCGAAATTAGCAGCAGCGCGGGGGGGGGGGGGAAGTTTGCTGGGAAATTGGCGATCGTTTCCATATTAGTGCGGCAACACGACGGAGATCCATGCGGCATGCACGGCCGCATCGGGAAGGACAGGTGCTGCGTGCGATTATACGCAGCAGCCTGTTCTTCTCTATAGGAGTACGCCGCCGTACGCCGCCGTACGCTCACCCGAGCTGCACATCCATGCGGGTGCCGGCGCCCGCGCTCAGACGCACACATGGATCCATCCTGTCAGGTACAAGTATGATCGGTTTTGTGAGCTCGCCATCGATTTCCCAAGACCGTCATTCCGGAGGCGGAACTTTATCAATCGCTTGCTTCTGATTGGTCGAACAAACATCAGCGTGCTTCTGGAGAACTGATTGTAATTCAGAGTAATCATTTTACATACATGGG
>NW_017309292.1:18737-21486 GCF_000935625.1 Nanorana parkeri
GAGGATGAGACAATGTCAAGCGTGTAACAATGTGCCCGTGTGTCGCCGTCACGTATAGTGAGCCCGCAGGAGGTGTCTTTTTCTTGCTGTTTATTTTTCTAACTTCTCCCGGTGTCACCTTCAACTTTCCTGTCGGCACAAAGTGGTGTCAGATGTTTCAGACTAATAGATCTGATTCATGCGCGGAAGGTCGCCAGTAAATTACGGATATAATACGGAATTCTCTGACAGCTTTACGTCCGACGCGCCTGATATACGCGTTCCTCTATTTTCCACTTTCTCTGCCAAAACATCGTCCGCTCTCCATAACCTCATTTACTTAAATATGTTCTTCGCCGAATGGAGGGAAAAATCACATTTATTGCAGACGGCGCGCGGGGACGTGTTCACCGGGATGGGGGAGGTCTGCGGATGGCACGCACCTGCTATGAAGGGCGCCCAGTCCCGGCCAATCACAGCTCTCCGTCCGCTCAAACCACCTTACAGTGATCAGAGCTGAGACATTATATCATCAAATAAATCCCCTTCAGTCTTCTATCTGACCTCCGTCCTTCCCTTCAGTCTTCTATCTGACCTCCATCCTTCCCTCCAGTCTTCTATCTGACCTCCGTCCTCCCCTCCAGTCTTCTATCTGACCTCCGTCCTCCCCTTCACTCTTCTATCTGACCTCCGTCCTTCCCTTCAGTCTTCTATCTGACCTCCGTCCTTCCCTTCAGTCTTCTATCTGACCTCCGGCCTTCCCTTCAGTCTTCTATCTGACCTCCGTCCTCCCCTTCAGTCTTACATCTGACCTCCGTCCTTCCCTTCAGTCTTCTATCTGACCTCCGTCCTCCCCCTTCAGTCTTCTATCTGACCTCCGTCCTCCCCTTCAGTCTTCTATCTGACCTCTGTCCTTCCCTTCAGTCTTCTATTTAGCACTCTCCTCCCCCAACCTGACTGACTCTGGCCCCGCCCCTTTCATTCATTGGATTTCAGTTCTTTCAATCACGGAGGCTCAGCATCACATGTGGGTGTTACCTGGGGGGAGTCTGCATGCAAATACAGCCTGACTAGGAACGCCCACTCCTCAAGACATGCAACCATCAAGGCAATTTGATATTTACATATCTCCTCCCAGGAGCCGGCCCACTGCTTACATCAGGACTGAAGCCTCTTTAGAGGAGTACTGAGGAAGGATGCTGTCAAGTTTTTAGGAAGCTATGTACAGAACTCTACCAGCCCCTCCCACCACCTATGACCTGCCAGCATCACCAGGGCTAAATTTGGGTGTGTAATGGAAAGGTTTTATTTAAAAATGTCATTAGCATGCTGATGAGGGGGGAGGGGGAACCAAGGAAGACAAAAAATAAGCAGACTAAACTTCAGCTCTAAATGTATATAATATAGTGCAGGGGAAGGCAACCTCCGCACTCTCAGAAGCAAAGGTATGATAAGATTTGTAGTTTCGCCAAATGTGTAAATACAATAGATGTAGAAGCTACTGCGGTGAAAAAAAAGGACCGTATGACAAAGTGTTTATAAACATTGATCAGAGGGGGGGATAGAGAGATACAAAGTAACATTGTATATAAACATTGATCAGAGGGAGACAGAGAGATACAAAGTAACATTGTTTATAAACATTGATCAGAGGGAGATAGAGAGATACAAAGTAACATTGTTTATACACATTGATCAGCGGGAGATAGAGAGATACAAAGTAACATTGTTTATAAACATTGATCAGAGGGAGATAGAGAGATACAAAGTAACATTGTATATAAACATTGATCAGAGGGAGATAGAGAGATACAAAGTAACACTGTTTATAAACATTGATCAGAGGGGGAGATAGAGATACAAAGTAACATTGTTTATACACATTGATCAGAGGGGAGATGGAGAGATACAAAGTAACATTGTTTATAAACATTGATCAGAGGGAGATAGAGAGATACAAAGTAACATTGTTTATAAACATTGATCAGCGGGAGATAGAGAGATACAAAGTAACATTGTTTATACACATTGATCAGAGGGGGAGATAGAGAGATACAAAGTAACATTGTTTATAAACATTGATCAGAGGGGGATAGAGAGATACAAAGTAACATTGTTTATAAACATTGATCAGAGGGAGATAGAGAGATACAAAGTAACATTGTTTATAAACATTGATCAGAGGGGAGATAGAGAGATACAAAGTAACATTGTTACTTTTGTATCTACTCTGTTCCATTCATCTGTAGATCAAAGGGATACGTTTTTGATGTTGGTTAATAAAACCTGACAAGTAAAATAAAAAAGTTTAGTTTGTGAAATAAAATAACTTCTTATTAATTCTTAGTTTGCCTGAATCAGCCCCCTAATAACTCCCTTTATCTTTTCAACTAATGTCTTCCTGCTTACATTTTTTTTTCTTATTTCTATCCTTTCAGTTTTATATTCCTGTTTTTATTTTTTTGTTTGTTAATTTAGCGTTGCAATAAAAAAAAATAAAGATAAAATATTTAATTTGTTAATGACTTTGCAATGCTTTGTACCAGAATAAAAATCTGTGTCATTTAAAAAGAAATTCCATGATTTAAGAAAGGATACATTATATAAGAACATTTATAATCTTCATCCACGGTAACAAGATTTTCTTATAACTAAAACTTTTGTTTTATTTTTTTGTCTATAAATAGCTTAAAAAATAAAATATTTTTTGCAAGACAATGTCACCAAAACAGAACCTGTGTGTGTGCTGTAAAAAATGTATCTAGTTGTT
>NW_017309292.1:21551-22467 GCF_000935625.1 Nanorana parkeri
AGGGGCCACACTTCTACAATAAAATAGATCCCCATAGACGGCTCCACCTTCACCTCCGCTTCTGTAATAAAGGTCTCTCATTGCTGGCGGCCGCGCGTTGCACTTCATCGCCGTCTGACACTCTTTCCCGTCCTCTCATTTTACTGGGAACTGATTTCGGAGTTTACAAACTTTTTCCAGGGAGGCGATGGCAGAGCGTCCTCAGCACACGGCTACGGTTACACGAGAAGAAATTGTTCACGGCTAATCTCACTTACCACGGGGAATTCAGCTCCAACATTCACCTGAATCAATACAGCGAGCAAAGCGACACGTTATCAGCTGTGGAAAAATCCCCCGATCTGTAAAAGCCGATCTCTGCATAGAGGCTGCATTGTTTGGGGTCGGACTACATGATACCGGTCTGTAGCTGGACAGTTCATGTATATGAGGGAAGGACGGAGGTCAGATGTAAGACTGAAGGGAAGGACGGAGGTCAGATAGAAGACTAAAGGGAAGGACGGAGGTCAGATAGAAGACTGAAGGGAAGGACGGAGGTCAGATGTAAGACTGAAGGGAAGGACGGAGGTCAGATAGAAGACTGAAGGGAAGGACGGAGGTCAGATAGAAGACTAAAGGGAAGGACGGAGGTCAGATAGAAGACTAAAGGGAAGGACGGAGGTCAGATACAAGATTGAAGGGAAGGACGGGGGTCAGATATAAGGCTGAAGGGGAGGACGGAGGTCAGATGGAAGACTGAAGGGGAGGACGGAGGTCAGATAGAAGACTAAAGGGAAGGACGGAGGTCAGATAGAAGACTGAAGGGAAGGACGGAGGTCAGATATAAGACTGAAGGGGAGGACGGAGGTCAGATAGAAGACTAAAGGGAAGGATGGAGGTCAGATAGAAGACTGAAGGGAAGGACGGAGGTCAGATA
>NW_017309292.1:22983-23862 GCF_000935625.1 Nanorana parkeri
AGGACGGAGGTCAGATAGAAGACTGAAGGGGAGGACGGAGGTCAGATAGAAGACTGAAGGGGAGGACGGAGGTCAGATAGAAGACTGAAGGGAAGGACAGAGGTCAGATATAAGACTGAAGGGAAGGACGGAGGTCAGATAGAAGACTGAAGGGAAGGACAGAGGTCAGATATAAGACTGAAGGGAAGGACGGAGGTTTAGTGATGGGGATTTCACATATTTGGTCTCCTGATGTGTAAAACATGAAGTGGAATTGTTGACAGTTGCTCTTTCCCTCACCCCGGCCCCCCCCCGCTGATAACATATCTTATTATTCGTTGATAACATTTCTCGGCGTTTTCATATCGTATTTGTTTTATTGTTAATAAAATTAGTTTTAATCTGAAAACCCAATTAGCCGGCGGAACAAATGTGGGAATGAGGAAAGAGAAATTGGGACTGTGGTGTGTAATCAAAGCGACACCTTCAACAGCGAGCAAGACAGGGAAAGCGTTGAAGGTTTGGAGGTAATTTCTGCACCTTTGCCGAGTCGGGTTTACCTGTCGGAATGATCGGCCTCCGCACTGATAACACTCCGCATTGTCTGGCTAACAAACTAAACTCCTTTATATCACTTTTGCAATGAAAGGTTGTAACGGTGGAGAGAGAAAATATGTTTGTTAACCACTTGAGTCCCGGGTGCTGTTATAAAGTGGCGCCGGCACTCAGCGGTTCTCTCTGGGTCCCGGCGGCGTCTAGTGATGGAACCTTTGTGGTGCAGCCAAGGTTCAGCACTAAGCCCAGGAACTGAATTTGTCATCTCCTGACCTTCTGATCTGTCTATAGATGACTCCATAGGATCTGTCTATACATCACTCCATAGGATCTGTCTATACATCA
>NW_017309292.1:27237-27778 GCF_000935625.1 Nanorana parkeri
CTCCATAGAATCTGTCTATACATCACTCCATAGGATCTGTCCATAGGAGTGCATTGTATATGTGAACACGAGTTACATCACAGCCCTTCCTGCTGCGAATGTGTCCAGTACAAGCAACCCTTACTCATTCACAAGGGAGGGGGGCCGCATCTGGGTGTCCCTTTATTGAAGCTGTACCCTGATGTGAATAAGCCCCTTGCCCGCAGCCCTACAACCAACGCCCCAGGGCTTTTGGGGAAGAGACCCTTGTCCCCATTGGCACGGGGACAAGGTGCCTTTCCATGGGCGACCCTCCCAGTGCCGAGGGCATGTGACCTGGTATGGGAAGGAGGGGGGGGGGAGTGCTCTCTCATCCCCCCCTTTCCTTCCCTGCCCTGCCAGGCCTGTGCTTGGATCAAGGGTCTGGTGGGGTGGGGTTCCTCCTTAAAATTCCTACCAGACTTAAGGGCAGGAACCTCCGTCTTTTTTCCCCCATTTTAGGGGGTGTGGTTCCTCCTTAAAATTCCTACCAGGCCTTAAAGGCCTGGTATGACTTTGGGGG
>NW_017309292.1:28336-28656 GCF_000935625.1 Nanorana parkeri
GATCCCCATACATGTCCCCCAGGGCAGTACCCAGATCCCCATACATGTCCCCCAGGGCAGTACCCGGACCCCCCTACGTGTCCCCCAGGGCAGTACCCGGATCTCCATACATGTCCCCCAGGGCAGTACTCGGATCCCCATACATGTCTCCAAGGGCAGTACCCGGATTCCCATTTATGTCCCCCAGAGCAGTACCCGGATCCCCATACATGTGCCACAGGGCAGTACCCGGACCCCCATACATGTCCCCCAGGGCAGTACCCGGACTCCCATACCTGTCCCCCAGGGCAGTACCCGGACCCCCATACACTTCCCCCCGG
>NW_017309292.1:28882-34073 GCF_000935625.1 Nanorana parkeri
GGCAGTACCCGGATCCCCATACATGTCCCCCAGGGCAGTACCCGGATCCCCATACATGTCCCCCAGGGCAGTACCCGGATCCCCATACATGTCCCCCAGGGCAGTACCCGGATCCCCATACATGTCCCCCAGGGCAGTACCCGGATCCCCATACATGTCCCCCAGGGCAGTACCCGGATCCCCATACATGTCCCCCAGGGCAGTACCCGGATCCCCATACCTGTCCCCCAGGGCAGTACCCGGATCCCCATACACTTTTTATGGCCAATAACTTGCATATAAATCTTCAGAATTAGGGCATTTGATTGTCAGAGTTCTGCTCCCATAGACTTTCATTGAGTTCGATCTTTTTCCATGTACTAAAGTTCAAACTCGAACCAAACTCGGGTGTGTTCAGCCCATCACTAATCAAGATACCGTTCAAAAAGTACTATCCTGAGCATATGGCAATGTAGCGTCATGTGGAGGATCCCGATAACAGACTTACATACATGCGACTGAAGAAGAATATTTACACGCAGAATGAAATTTTTCTTTTTCTCTTTTTTTTTTTTTGTACTATTTATTGCCAATAAAAAAACAAAGAAAAAAAAATAAATGTATTTACATTTTCCCCAAAAACAAAGCCCCATCTGTTCTGAAAAAAAAAATGCATGGTACAGAAGGGTTTATAACAAATGCTAAACGGTATATTGGGAGCATCTCATCATGAAATAAAAAAAATAAAAAATAAAAAACCTCTGTTACTCGGGGCAGAATTTAGGGAGAAAGTGATCGGCAAAAGGATTTATTTACAACTAATCTCCGACCTCCTTCTTCCCTCAGTTTTTAAAAGTTTCATATAAGAAGTTGGGATGTTAAACTTCCATGAAAAATGTTAAAAAGTGGAAAAGACAGAAGACAACAGTGATACAATAATACAATCATGCAGCAATACAATGATACAACACTTCAATGATACAACGATACGATATAACAATACAATGATACAACAATACAATGATACAACAATACAATGACACAACAATACAATGATACAACGCTTCAATGATACAATGATAAAACAATACAATGATACAACGCTTCAATGATACAATAATACAATGATACAATAATACAATATAACAATACATTGATACAACAATACAATGATGCAATGATACGATATAACAATACAATGATACTATATAACAATATAATGATACAACGCTTCAATGATACAATGATACGATATAACAATACAATAATACAATGATACAATGATGCAACAATTCAAACAATAATAATGTTGTATTCCGATGTTTGCGATAGTTTTGGCAAAATATACTTTCGATATCTCCACATACATTTCATTGTAATATTTTCAGCTCTGAGCAAATGTGACGAAACTGAACATTGTAATAATATAAATAAAATCTGATATTTCCTATAATAATAAAATGTAAATAAATATAAATTGTGGCCTTTGACCCCTCGTCTGGTGAACTCTCGCCGCTCGGTGGAGGTTTCACTTCCTCTAAACACTTTTCCGGGATACAAACATTTGGAAACAAACTCTTCAATGACAGTGAAGTGTGAAAAGTTTCAGGAATTCTCGGTGCGTCCGCTGCTCAGCGCTATTCACGGTAATTTTAATTACGCCAGCGGGGGAGAGCGATGGAAAGACAAAAAAATGACGAGGAACCCAGCGGAGAAAGTGTATGAATGTCATATTGGAAACGTAAGTGAGGATAAAGCAGAATCCTCGTCTAATGCGGAGACCATGGAGCGGACTTCTCATTGCCGGCGACTTCTTAGTGCAGTATAAATTCTGCTCCCTGTATTACAGCCCACAGCGGGGTGCGAGGCACGGGACGCCTCTGCCATATATATATATACACACAGATACGGATTTAACACCCGCAGATGGTGGGGTGGGGGGGGAGGTGACAGGAAGGACTCAGAATAAAACAATATTCTGACACTGGATGGGGTGGACGGAGATTGGGAACGTTTTGGAGAAAAAAAAAAGCAAAGAAGGAATTTCAGGTCGGTCTCGGTGAGCTGAGGAATGATTTTCTGTTTTACTGCAGCATGACGGGCCGCTAATGTGAGGCGGCATTCACCTGGCACAACTCCAGAGAGCGACAAACATGTACATTATAATAAAAAATATAATTTTATTTATTTTATATATTATCCAGACGAGAAAATATCTAGAAATATCGGCAGGATGATTGTTGGTTGAACTCAACAGGTCACAGATCCAAGTTTATTAAAAAGTCTGATATGGAAGTCCAATCAAAGCGAATAGAAATGGTGACACGTAGAGATGAGGACGGCGACTTTGTGCAGAGAAAAGAGACAATTTTTCTGCTTATAAAACTTCCACAAAAGTGGGAATTATCAATTTCACCTCTAGAGCCGCTTAGGTGAAGTTTGCTTCAACTTTTTTTTATACTTGAAGGTTGTTTTTGTTAACAGTTTTGTTAGTTTCAGTCTTTGTGTTTGTCTTGTTTGTCTTTTTGTATTATTATTATTATTATTATTATCATCATCAGTAGTAGTGATTGTAATAGTATTTTATTCTACAATCTATATTGATGATAATAATAATAAAATGATTAAATAAAACAATTTAATTATGTTTGAGAAAATCCTAAATTATTATTATTATTATTTACCCGGGGATAGCGACATTAGCAGCAAACTTTTTACAATTAATTCCATGACAAGGACGAGAGGCCACCACACAAAATTGGTGGAAAAAAAAATGTCAACACAAGGGATGAAGTGGGTTCTACTCAGTTAGATCGGTCAGGGTCTGGAACCCGCTGCCACATGCTGTGACTTCGGCTGAGAGTGTGGAATCATTCAAGAGGCGATTGGACGATTTCCTCAGGGACCGTAATATACAGGGGTAGAGGTAATATACAGGGGTACAGGTAACATACAGGGATACAGGTAACATACAGGGGTACAGGTAATATACGGGGGTACAGGTAATATACAGGGGTACAGGTAACATACAGGGGTACAGGTAACATACAGGGGTACAGGTAACATACAGGGGTACAGGTACTCCTAAGAATGAGAACACACAAGGACCTATACATACTACACACAATGGGTTGGACTTGATTGGCATGTGTCTTTATTCAACCTCAAATACTATGTAACTATGTTATTATAATTTTTATTTTTATTATTATTATTCAGGATTTATTTTGTATTTTAACAATTGTTTGTGTCCTGTCCCATCAATGTATTTTTTATTTGAAATTTCTTTTTTTCTGAAATCGATTTTTATTGGACAAAACAAAATCTGGATTTTACAGTACAGAGAAGATAAGTGGTATTATGGGAGGAGAGCCAGCATAAAATGTACAGTGATAAGCAATACAGGTCATGATGGGCCTTGAAGAAAAAATTTTTCTATTATTGCCAAAGGCATCAATGTTTAAGACGACCCCTTGAATCTTTATGTTCGAGAAACGTTAGTGTGTATACCTCTCAATGTTCAAGCAGAAATATAGAGGAGTGTAGAAAGTTTTGTATAATTGAAAAATAATAAAAAGTAAGTGCGGCGTCTCTATCGCTTCACAATTGCAGGAGGAGGACGGGGGAATCACATTGACAGATGTATATTGTTAGAATGAATATCAATGGATTTGATGGACTTATGTCTTTATTCAACCTCAAATACTATGTAATGGCCGAGCTCTCCTTAAAAAAAAAACAACTAATTTTATTTGATATTTTTAACTGTCAGTTTTTTTTCTCTTTCTGTTAAAAAAATAAATAGACACAAAATAATATTTTTGAACACTAGAAAAGGTCCAGGAAAGGAGCTTTTGGATACTTCAGGTGCAATTTAAAGCCGGTTGCATCATTAAAGAAATAATCTCATTGACTCCAAATTATTTGATACAAATGGTGAAATTTTGCTGAAATGTTCAATCTCCTTTAAAATTTTAAGGAAAAGGGTCTTGTGACCACGTACAATATTGTCCATTATTCCTGATTTTGCCACCCCTACCCCCCAAACTTCTTTTTCTTCCTCTATTTGGACCTTGTTTCCTATCTTCCTCTTTCTGTAGTTCTTCGTTCTTCCAGACTGACCTACTTGTTGCTCACCTATCCTGTTGATTCCAACCTGTGAAGGGTAAGGATTTATAGAGCGCCAGCAGTTTGCGCAGCGCTTTACAATATAAGGAAGACATTACAATCACAATACAATTCAGCACAAGATGGTAATCAGGGCCCTGCCCGCGAGTATGTGTTTTTCTTAGGGCTGGTAATGATTAAAATTTTCGTGTTTTTTAAAAAATTTTATTAATCGATTAACTTTGATTACTTATAACGCACATACAGATGCAACTACATTGGCCTACACACATACAGCACAGCAATGAAGTCATAAAATGAACTCGGATCACACTCATCCAGCACGTTATTAATCTCCCGTGCCCCACTCAATATGGCCGCCGCTTGAGTGGGGCAACTCAGAATAATAACGCGCTGGATGAGTGTGATCCTAGTTCATTTTATGACATCATTGCTGTGCTGTATGTGTATAGGCCAATGCCGCGGCTGGCGCTGGTGCAGTTTCTTGGGCAAACTCACCGGCCCAAGTGGCTCTGTCTCCTAACGATGTCCGTGACGTCACCGGACTCCTCCCTCCTTCCCTTCGTTAGCCGACGGAGCCACTTGGGGAAGGGGGGAGGAGTCCGGTGACATCGATTTTTGTGATGTCACCGGATCGCCGACGGGACTCCCGGAAGCCGGCGGAGAGTGTTTTCATTAGCGATCAAAATAATTTTTATCGATCAAAAAGTTTAACGATTAATCGAGAAATTCATCTTTAATTTCCACAGCCCTAGTTTTTCTATATTGTGGTATTATTATTATTATTATTATTTTGTAAACGTTTGTAAATTTAAATACAAATTTATTAAAACAGAATTTTTTTTTGAGAGAATGAAAACTTTATTTTTGCTCATCCTTAGTGACAAGTCATCCGGTGAAACTAATCTCTGCCCGCTGGAGGTTACATAGTTACAAAGTTATTCAGGCTGAAAAAGATACAAATCCGTCGAGTTCAACCCATAGAGAGAAAAAAAAAAATAGAAAAAACCTCCATAGACAGAACGCTGTGCCCGTTGTCACCCTCGGCTGATCCGGAACATCATCTGGTGTTCATACTGAAGTA
>NW_017309292.1:34194-34583 GCF_000935625.1 Nanorana parkeri
TAGGAAAATAAGAATAGAAATCAGTGTACAGAGATTTCCTTGATAAGTTTCACTTTTGTTTAAAGAGGAACTCCAGGAATTGTGAAAAATCCCCCTTGCAGTGGGACCACCCCTGCCCTGCGAGGGTTAGCTGCTCGTTTGGTCTAGGGAGCAAAAATAAATTCCCCGAATCCTCGGTCCCGCCTGGCTGCTAGACTAGTCCTTCCAGCCCCTTCTCCTCCGGCTCTAGTGGTCCAAGGACCTGTGACCTCATCATGTCTAATGCAAGTTCATTAGACGTGAGCACGCCGAGGGACATTCCACAGCCGGGGCGGATGGGGAGAGAGGTGAGTGCTGACCACTGCAAGACCGAGGATAAGGTGAGTACATCCTCTCTATACCCCCCCCCC
>NW_017309292.1:34611-36151 GCF_000935625.1 Nanorana parkeri
TTAGAGAAAAAGGAGCAGCCAATCCTTGCAGTATAAGGGTAACCCCACTGCAAGGATTCATTTTTATAATTCATGGAGTTCCACTTCAAATATGAAGAAAAATGTCAAGCTTTCAAGAAAATGGTATAATTCATGAAAAGAGGAAATAAAAGAAAAATCCCCCCTCCCCCCTACACCTAAAATTAGCCATTAATCCCCCCCAGAGGACCCATTTACATCTCTGCACACATTAATGCACATGTTACTGCCATGAGCGGCAAAGCAGCTTACATGGTGCTGTGCAAACTGTTGGCGCTATATAAATCCTATATAATAATATTAATAATGTGTGGCTGTGTTCATTTTGAATAGCACAACGCCTGAAGATAAAAATGTTGTGCTACATCCAATTTTCGGGGTGTTTTGGTGCATTATCTTAAAGTGACACGAAACCTTAAAAATCCCTCCAAGTCCCCGAACTCTGAGCAACAATGTATCTTATTTGTGTATCACTCGGCTGCAGATCCTCCAATCATCTCTGACACTGTCCTTCCTTCTGGAGGGGGGGCTACGTCTGTTCCCTATGGTCCCTCTGTGTGTTGTAAAGTAGTCACCGCTCCAAGCTCCTCCCCCCCCCCCCCCATGGAGCGGTGACTACTTTACAACACACAGGGACCATGGGGAACAGACGTAGCCCCCCTCCAGAAGGAAGGACAGTGTCAGAGATGATTGGAGGATCTCCAGCCAAGTGATACACAAATAAGATACATTGTTGCTCAGAATTCGGGGACTTGGACTTTTATGGTGCTCTGGGAGGACATTCATTTCAGTGGGTTGCCTAACACAACGCAATGTAACGAGTGACATAACACAAAAGCATAAATCGTTGTATCAAAGTTGGTGGAAGCCATGTGCCTGGCGCCCCCTCTGCGGCCACCATCGTCCGTCCTCGCCACGTTGCGGGGAACGTCATGTTGCGTCCGTACAGACGCCGCGCTCCGTTTCTTTCTTCCCCCAGATGAAAAGTGGAAGTGTTCCGCCCGGGCTCCATACACAGATCTTCCTTAATCACATGGGAAGTCACAATCTCCCGCGGCTGCAGTTATCTGGCGCCTGCGAGCGGCGGTAATCAAACCATTTGTCTCCATTCCGGCGAGGAGCGGTTGGGGAAGGAAGAGGAGATCAGCGCTTGTCACATATCATGTCGTCTTGTCATTTTTCTTCTTTTTACTCTAAATCAAAAATGGTCGCAGGTTTCAGGGGGGATCGCGCAGTACAGGAAGCCTTGTTAAGGATCTATTATACTTCATACAGACGGGAGAGGGAGAAGCTCCTTCACAGACGACTCCAATAGACTGCGCAGAGAATTAATGTGGAGACTCCATCAAGTACTGCGGCTTCTAAAGGGAGACTATTATCCAAATACGTTCTGAGTGTAACAATGGAAATGTTACCATATAGATGTAAGTATCTAACGGCAATGCGATGCCCTCCCCGCGCTCCACCTCAGCTATAGACTATTATAACTGTAATTGTTTTATTTCACCTTCCCTGGTCCCTT
>NW_017309292.1:36296-48572 GCF_000935625.1 Nanorana parkeri
CCCCCCTCCTCCCCCCTGATCAAGATTCTATTGATTTTTTTCTTTTAAATATTCCCATTTTCATTCCTTATTTTAGACCCAGTCATCACCGTTTCTCTGTGCTTCCCTGTGCAATGCAGGCAGACCATGGCTGGTGGGAGGGGCCGGCAGTACTTCTCTCAAGAGCCGTCAGTCCTGATGCAAGCAGTGGGCGGGCTCTTGGGAGGGGTTATGCAAATGTAAAAATGCCTGGATGGGTGGGTGTCTGTCTGGAGGAGTGGGTGTTCCTATTCAGGCTGCATTTGCATAGGTAACGCCCACATGTGATGCTGAGGCTCTATGATTGAAAGAACTGTAATCCAATGAATGAAAGGGGCGGGGCCAGGGACAGTCAGGTTGAGGAGGAAAGTGCAAGATAGAAGACTGAAGGGGAGGACGGAGGTCAGATAGAAGAGGAAAGGGAAGGACGGAGGGCAGATAGAAGACTGAGGGGGAGGACGGAGGTCACATATAAGACTGAAGGGAAGGGCGGAGGGCAGATAGAAGACTGAGGGGGAGGACGGAGGTCACATATAAGACTGAAGGGAAGGGCGGAGGGCAGATAGAAGACTGAGGGGGAGGACGGAGGTCACATATAAGACTGAAGGGAAGGGCGGAGGGCAGATAGAAGACTGAGGGGGAGGACGGAGGTCACATATAAGACTGAAGGGAAGGGCGGAGGGCAGATAGAAGACTGAGGGGGAGGACGGAGGTCACATATAAGACTGAAGGGAAGGGCGGAGGGCAGATAGAAGACTGAGGGGGAGGACGGAGGTCACATATAAGACTGAAGGGAAGGGCGGAGGGCAGATAGAAGACTGAGGGGGAGGACGGAGGTCACATATAAGACTGAAGGGAAGGGCGGAGGGCAGATAGAAGACTGAGGGGGAGGACGGAGGTCACATATAAGACTGAAGGGAAGGGCGGAGGGCAGATAGAAGACTGAGGGGGAGGACGGAGGTCACATATAAGACTGAAGGGAAGGGCGGAGGGCAGATAGAAGACTGAGGGGGAGGACGGAGGTCACATATAAGACTGAAGGGAAGGGCGGAGGGCAGATAGAAGACTGAGGGGGAGGACGGAGGTCACATATAAGACTGAAGGGAAGGGCGGAGGGCAGATAGAAGACTGAGGGGGAGGACGGAGGTCACATATAAGACTGAAGGGAAGGGCGGAGGGCAGATAGAAGACTGAGGGGGAGGACGGAGGTCACATATAAGACTGAAGGGAAGGGCGGAGGGCAGATAGAAGACTGAGGGGGAGGACGGAGGTCACATATAAGACTGAAGGGAAGGGCGGAGGGCAGATAGAAGACTGAGGGGGAGGACGGAGGTCACATATAAGACTGAAGGGAAGGGCGGAGGGCAGATAGAAGACTGAGGGGGAGGACGGAGGTCACATATAAGACTGAAGGGAAGGACGGAGGTCAGAGAGAAGACTGAGGGGGAGGTCACATTTAGGTCCCTGGAGTATAATAAGACTTCAGGGCCTTCGTTATACACCACGATGATTTAACTACATTAGGTTAGGTACGCCCCAACTTATGTCACTGCCACTTTGGATGGACAGCTTGGCCCGGATGTAAAATATAAATAAAGAAAATAAATAAGGATTTCTTATACTGAGAACGATCATTAGGGGCAGTGAATCCATACAGGTAGCAGTATATAATATTTTGCACTATAGTGTTCCATTTAATTTTAGTAAATTGTGTGATATAAAATATCTCGTCCCCCCACCCCCCCCTTTCCCCTGCTCCGGCCAGGCCTGTGCTCGGATCAAAGGTCTGGTATGTGAATTTTAGGGGGGACTCCACATCCTTTTCCCCCCATTTTTGGGGCTAGTGTTCCTCCTTAAAATTACTACCAGATCTTAAGGGTCTGGTATGACTTTTGGGGGGGCAGACAACGCTTTTTTTCTTTTTTTCAAATGGGGTCCCTCCTAACTTTCCTAACAGACCTAAAGGGTCCGGTATTGTTTGGAAGGAGGACCCCATGCTGTTTTTTTTTTCTTTACTTTTTTAAATAATTTTCTTAACTTTTTTCTATTTTTTTTAAACATTTATTTAAATAATTTTTAAACATTTTGTATTTTTTTCCCATTTGTTTACATGTTTTTGTATACTGCTCGCTACCTCGGAGGTAGCGAGCAGAATAGCCGATTTGATTGCCGCTATTCACTCATTGCCGTTCGCAGGGCCGTCTTTAATATTAATTGGACCCTGGGTAAAAATTTTAATGGGCCCCCTTGCCCCCTACCTGCCCCTCTGCCGCCATGCACTTTCGCTCTCCAAAAGAGCAGATAGGAGGAAACCTTAGAGGGAGAGATGACCCTGCATGAGACGTCGTGCTATGCGGCGTACAGCAGGGGCCTGAGCAACACTATGCAATGAAGATCGCATAGTAAACCGAACAGTGACACGTGTGTATCTTTTGCGGGCTCAAGGGGCAGCTGCTTTGGGCCCCACAACAATGACTGGGCCCCGGACAACTGCCCCTTTTGCCCTGTGTTAAAAAGACTTCCCTGGCCGTTCGGCCCTTATGAGAATATATGAGAATAGGGGCGAACGGCAGCGAGAGAACTGCCGGAGCTTCGGCTCAGCCGACCCAGATGTTGGATCGGCTGAGTTGAACTCCTTCTGCACTTCAGCTCAGCCGAACATGCTCTGCACCGAAGGGAGCCGTACAGAGCCGATGGACGGCTGAATTTATCCGATGTACGGCTGAAATCAGCCGTACGGAGCCAGAGTGAATAGCCGAATGTTGTTCAGCTAACTTCACTTCGGCTCAGTTATTTACTCGGCTGCCCTCATCAGCTAAGTGAATAACCCCCTTAGATTTAGAGGTAACTATACTGTTAATGTTTTATTTTTTTTCTATGATGATACAAAGACTTAAAAAAAATATTTAGTATAGAATCAACCTATGGCACGGCTGTTACAGGAAGCTGAAGACTTGCTAAAGGAAGAGCAGAGGCTGCTTTTTATTCAGACCCTCTCTCCCTTAGATTTAGGGGGTTATTCACAAAGCTGCCGTAGGCAGCCGTGTGAATAACCGACCCGAAGTGAAGTGAGCCGAACGCCGTTCGGCTGTTTACTTCAGGCTTGTACGGCTGATTTCAGGCGTACATCGGGTGGCTTCGGGTTGGCAGAACATGCTCAGCATGTTGAGCCGACCCGAAGTGCCGGAGGTTCGGCTCAACCGAACAGCAGCGAGTGAATAGCCGAATGCCGCCGAGCTGCATTCGGCTCGGCTATTCTGCTCGGTACCTCTGTGGTACCGAGCAGAATAGAAAAACAGTTAAAAAATAGTAGATAAAAATAAAACGATTGAAATGATGGCAGGCGGCACGGGAAGCTTCTTTGCTATCTGCAGGTTTGCATCTGTCATCAGAATAATAATTATGCAGAAACGTCTTGTATGGTTTGGACACTTTTAAAGCCCCGCTTTTCTTTTCTTGTATACAAGAATAATAATTTTAAAAAAAGTCAGCATAGGAATGCATAGCTAGATTCCTATTGGCTATTTCAATGTGCAATATCCAATAGCAAGCTGGCTATTGCACCCGCCCTCTGCTGCTGTCAATCACTAGAAGGGGACCTGATGGAGAACTTTAGGTCCCCCTCTGCTGATTGACAGCAGCAGTGGGCAGGTGCCATAGCTAGTTTGCTATTGGCTATTGCAAAGTGAAATAGCCAATAGGAATCTAGCTATGCATTCCTATGCTGACTTTTTTTTTTTTCTGACTGACGGCAGCCGGCGGCTCCGATGTCAGAAGGAAAAAAACAAACAAACAACAGAGCAGGGAAAGGTTTACTCTGCTCGATCGTTCGGCCAGCTTCAGCTTTCACCTCGGCTCAGTCGAGCCGCGGCATGTGCGTTCGGCTCGACTGAGCCGCTCGACCAAACTTCGGGAGCTGTACGGGCTACAGTGAATTCTACTGAACCGAAGGGTGTCCTGGGGCTGAAGCTAGCCGAAGGATCAGCCGAAGCTACGGCTAGATCCGTCGGCAGCTTTGTGAATAACCCCTTTAGTCTTCATACAGAGGAGGCCTATAGGGGCATTTATATCCTCCATCAGTATATCCTCCATCGGAATTCTAGCAGGGCCCTCAGTAAATAAGCAATTCATGTGATAAGAGCCAAAAAGAAATCAATAAATACATTTTCTATCCTTTTTTTCCCCCATTAGTCATGTGACCGCTAATCATTTATATCGACTAAGTTATTGCCAAATAAACAGGTGCATATCTGGGATGTAAATATTGTTCTGATCCATAAGAAGTGAACAATCATCTTCCTGAAGTATTTCAATGTAATTAATTTCTATTATTTAATGTATATAATGGTCCTATAATAAACAATGAAGGTCAAGTAAAGAACGTGATGTGTTACATTGAAGCCGCTATGAAAACATCAGCCGATTAGTCAGTACAATGCGCCGCCGTCGCCCTATAGACGGGACTCTTTGAATGTCAGGAGGAGACGTATCAAAGGTGACAATATAAAGTTACATTTTGAGCCCGGAGCCGAATCTGCAACTTCTAATGCTGCCAAAATCTTCAACGTCAAATGTTACAGAGATTCAAAATTTCCCGTAAAAAATATAAAAGGCAGATCTCATTTCAATGGGAAGAAGGGGGGGAGGGGGGCACATACTGCTCTCATTTTAAAATTAGTTCTGTGTCCTCAAAACGGATGATTAATGACGCTGTCATTCGGCATCATCGACGTACGCGGCCCCGGACGCTTTTATGTAGAAATCACAAGTTTGAGGAGCAGTCTGATCTGATTAGGAGGATATTCAGCACTAAGAGTTACATCAGGACATTGAAGGACATGGGGACACTGAGGGACACGGGGACGCTGAGGGACACGGGGACGCTGAGGGACACGGGGACACTGAGGGACACGGGGACACTGAGGGACACGGGGACACTGAGGGACACGGGGACGCTGAGGGACACGGGGACACTGAGGGACACGGGGACACTGAGGGACACGGGGACGCTGAGGGATACGGGGACACTGAGGGACACGGGGACGCTGAGGGATACGGGGACACTGAGGGACACAGGGACATTGAGAAACATGGGCACAGTGAGGGACATGGGGACACTGAGGGACATGGGGGGGCACAGAGGGACACAGAGACACTGAGGGACACAGGGACATAGAGAGACATGGGGACATTGAGAGTCATGCAGACATTGAGGGACACAGGGACATTGAGGAACATGCGGACATTGAGGAACATGGGGACATTGAGGTATACGGGGACATTGAGGAACATGGGGACATTGAGGTACATGGGGGGCATTGAGGTACATGGGGACATTGAGGAACATGGGGGCATTGAGGTACATGGGGGCATTGAGGTACATGGGGACATTGAGGAACATGGGGACATTGAGGTACATGGGGGGCATTGAGGTACATGGGGACATTGAGGAACATGGGGGCATTGAGGTACATGGGGGCATTGAGGTACATGGGGACATTGAGGTACATGGGGACATTGAGGCACATGGGGACATTGAGGTACATGGGAACATTGAGCTAATTCTTAGCTTATCAGTCATGATACAGGACACAACTCTTACACATTTTATACTTATAAGCACTTCTTCAAAAAATACACAACAAAATGACAACATCACATTTATACCATCTTTCTCATACCTGATGGGTTAACCAGTTGTGGGTGCTTTGTGTGTAAACATTTTTCACACAGGAGATAAAGAGATACAAAGTAACATTGTTTATAAACATTGATCAGAGGGAGAGATAGAGAGATACAAAGTAACATTGTTTATACACATTGATCAGAGGGAGATAGAGAGATACAAAGTAACATTGTTTATACACATTGATCAGAGGGAGATAGAGAGATACAAAGTAACATTGTTTATACACATTGATCAGAGGGAGATAGAGAGATACAAAGTAACATTGTTTATACACATTGATCAGAGGGAGATAGAGAGATACAAAGTAACATTGTTTATACACATTGATCAGAGGGAGATAGAGAGATACAAAGTAACATTGTTTATACACATTGATCAGAGGGAGATAGAGAGATACAAAGTAACATTGTTTATACACATTGATCAGAGGGAGATAGAGAGATACAAAGTAACATTGTTTATACACATTGATCAGAGGGAGATAGAGAGATACAAAGTAACATTGTTTATACACATTGATCAGAGGGAGATAGAGAGATACAAAGTAACATTGTTTATACACATTGATCAGAGGGAGATAGAGAGATACAAAGTAACATTGTTTATACACATTGATCAGAGGGAGATAGAGAGATACAAAGTAACATTGTTTATACACATTGATCAGAGGGAGATAGAGAGATACAAAGTAACATTGTTTATACACATTGATCAGAGGGAGATAGAGAGATACAAAGTAACATTGTTTATACACATTGATCAGAGGGAGATAGAGAGATACAAAGTAACATTGTTTATACACATTGATCAGAGGGAGATAGAGAGATACAAAGTAACATTGTTTATACACATTGATCAGAGGGAGATAGAGAGATACAAAGTAACATTGTTTATACACATTGATCAGAGGGAGATAGAGAGATACAAAGTAACATTGTTTATACACATTGATCAGAGGGAGATAGAGAGATACAAAGTAACATTGTTTATACACATTGATCAGAGGGAGATAGAGAGATACAAAGTAACATTGTTTATACACATTGATCAGAGGGAGATAGAGAGATACAAAGTAACATTGTTTATACACATTGATCAGAGGGAGATAGAGAGATACAAAGTAACATTGTTTATACACATTGATCAGAGGGAGATAGAGAGATACAAAGTAACATTGTTTATACACATTGATCAGAGGGAGATAGAGAGATACAAAGTAACATTGTTTATACACATTGATCAGAGGGAGATAGAGAGATACAAAGTAACATTGTTTATACACATTGATCAGAGGGAGATAGAGAGATACAAAGTAACATTGTTTATACACATTGATC
Source organism: Nanorana parkeri (assembly GCF_000935625.1). Classification (NCBI taxonomy): domain Eukaryota; kingdom Metazoa; phylum Chordata; class Amphibia; order Anura; family Dicroglossidae; genus Nanorana; species Nanorana parkeri. The sequence goes on from NW_017309292.1 coordinate 43,341, forward strand.
AGAGGGAGATAGAGAGATACAAAGTAACATTGTTTATAAACATTGATCAGAGGGGAGATAGAGAGATACAAGAGATAGAGAGATTTCTCCTTTCTCTCCCCTCTCTCTCTCCCCTCCCCCTCTCTCTCCCCTCTCTCTCCCCTCTCTCTCCCTTCTCTCTCTTTTCCTCCTCTCTCACTCCCCCCCCTCTCCCCCCCCCCCCCCCCCCCCTCTCTCTCTCTCTCTCTCCTATACCTTACTCTCTGTCAGACAAGATCACCCTCACATGATGGCACTGCAGACTTTCAGGGTCTGGGCAGGGAGAGCTGGCACTCACCGAGGGTTGGCGACCTGGTAAGACCTTTTATTAAACAACAAGGGCTTTCTTTGTAACATTTCTTCATACATAGGAGATAGAATGTTACATTTTCTTGGAGTAATTACCATTTTCATGAGAGGTTGATGTTGTACTTCATTATAAATGTCTTTTACATAGAATAAAAAAATTAATCTGTATTCAGAAATATATAATTGTAAAATATAGTGTATTACAAGGATCCGGGTACTACCCTGGGGGACATGTATGGGGGTCCGGGTACTGCCCTGGGGGGGGTCCCCTTAACCGGCCTGTGAAGTGGGGGATCTGTACGATGTATAGAACCTGCTGCAGCAAAACTGACATTTCTAAAGAAAAAAAAAAAGCGTGCGGTTCTCCCTCCCAAACAATACCGGTCTTTAGGTCTGGTAGGAATTTTAGGAGGGACCCCAAGTTACAATTTTGCAGAAAAAAGTGTGTGGAGTTCCCCCTCAAAGTCATACAAGGCCCTTAAAATCTGGTAGGAATTTTAAGGAGGAACGCCACCCCCAAAAATGGGGGGTGGGGCATGGGGTGTTCCTAAAATCCCACACCAGACCCTTGATCCAAGCACAGGCCTGGCAGGGCAGGTAAGGGGGGGATGAGCGAGCCCCTCCCCCCCCCCTCCCTGCGATACCAGGCCACATGACCTCGGCACTTGGAGGGTGCTTTTCCAAAGGATTTGTTCTTTCTGTTGTGGGGGATGACAAAGGATGGACGTGATGCTCTGATAACAGCCAATCAGCTGCCCCTTTCAAGGTTCTGATTTCTCTAAGGTGATGAGGAACAGTGAGGTGTGATTGGCTGCTGTGATTTATGGTATTTCCCGTTCCTATAGCACCCGATGTCACTTCATTCTCCTGCAGACACAATCCCTCTGCCGCTCACTTGCTAAAAATAAAATATTGTATTCACAGAAGATCCCAAGGAAATAACAGTGTTCACTGCGAGATATCTGATTACTGCATTAGCGGGCGGGTGATGCTTGTTACTCTGATTACTGTTTACATGTTTTTTCTTATCTGGCAACTTTGTAACAAGCAGAGGAAGCAGTAGTGTTGTAGGGGGGAGGGGGGTGAAGGTGATGGGTAAGGGAGGAGCATAATAAGGGTAAAGGATGATCAAGATAAGTATATTAGGGCAGTTGGCAGGAGAGAGGACATGAAGGGAACAAGCAGGAGAGGGTATGAAGGAGATGAGTAGTGTGTGTGTGTGGGGGGGGGAGGGGGGGTTGAGCTGTGAACCCTGCGTCCTAAGACCCGCCCCTGCCTGTGATTGGATAAAGATGATCATCACCCACCTACTGTACCGCTAATCATCCCAGAATATGAAGTTCTAACACCAAGAGCCCAGGATCAATCTGTCACAGTAACACATTGCTAAAAATGTAAGATCCCCCTTAAGTTACCAAAAGGCACCCAGGAGGGGACAATATTGCTTGCCTGGAAGCCACGGCTTTACTATGATTGCATTTCAGAGAGGGCGGTAAAGTCTGATGCTCATGTGGACAAGGCCAAATTATCTTAAGATTACTAAGTAACATTAATATTGATCTGACAAGCAAAGCATTCAATTGTTGATAAGCAATATTGTCTTACAATATCAGATTTTGATTAGTGTTAGCTGTAAAAAAAAATATATAAGATATAAAAACAATTGTTACTGTAGAAAATAAAGCATAAATGGTATTCTTTCATTTGTCCTGTTTAAAATAACACTAAAAATATAATTTTAGTCCAAGGCATTGCAAAGTTATTTACAAATGAAATAAAAGCTTTTTACTTTGTAAAATTTTGCCACACTAAAAATGTACATAACATTTTTTATCGACAATGAAAAAAAAGTTTAAATATTAATTGTTCAAAAAACAGAAAACAAATTAGTAGGAAAACAATAGAGTAGAAATGGTAGAATGATTTACATAGGGGTGATTAGGGTAGAGAGTAAATAATGTGTCAAATTGTAACAATATTTATTTTAAAAAAAACAACTTTGTTCTATATCTGTCAGATTTCTTTAACTGACATTATATGAAAGTCAAAGCTCATCTCTTTCATGTGAGTGAAGCAAAGTAAATTAAACATTAACAATGTTACTTTCTATCTGATCAATGTTTATAAACAATGTTACTTTGTATATCTCTACTTTGTATCTCTATCTCCCCCTCTGATCAATGTCTATAAACAATGTTACTTTGTATCTCTCTATCTCCCTCTGATCAATGTTCATAAACAATGTTACTTTGTATCTCTCTATCTCCCTCTGATCAATGTTTATAAACAATGTTACTTTGTATCTCTCTATCTCCTAACACAGTACACTCTTCAGTAATGTTTATTGGGATTTATGTCGTCTGCTGAATGTCCAGAACTTGTTTAGAACTTTGGTTGCACAATAAAGGAGCTCACTGAACCCCCAGAGATCCTTTTTTGGGCTCCTGGCATTTGTTGTCTCACATAACGGAGGAATATGAATGATGGGAACATTCTGATACATTCTGATTATTTGCCTCCTATAAGCGGTCATGTTTATGTTCGCTGGCGATGATTATAATTGCAGCTCGCAGTATTAATTTGTTGAGTGTTTTGGCAATTAGCAACTAAGCTGCACAGAGAACAATATTTACTACGAGGCGCAGCCGAGCGAGACGTATAAATACACAAACGGTGTATAAAAATCCTCTCCAACCAGGACAACCCACAGCAACCCGGTGTCGTCTTTCAGCACTTTACCGCCGGCAGGAAGATGGATTCTGATTGGTTGTTGCGGGATATCGCACGCTGCACAATGCTCTCTACTCTCTTAAAGGAAATCCATAACCATTTCCACAATTAACCTTACCAGTTCAACAAATGTGAACACAAGTGATTGTGGTGATGCTCTTTAAAGTGGACATGTCATCTGATTAATTCTTTCATACATGATCAATAATGTGTCAGCGCATGCCCCTGGGCAATGTCTTCATCTGCTTTTCTTTCCAAAAGGACGCCACCATCTTTATTCAGTCATCATCCAGGGTCACCATCTACTTACTGAATTGAGATGCCGGCTCAGAGATGATATGATCATGTAAATCCTGGTGTGTGTGCAGTTCTTGGCTGTGTTCACAAATGTCTGACTCAGAACAGCCCCTCACCTTGTGACTGGATACAAAGCTACAATATTGCAATCTGACACTAGGGGAAGGGAGAATGAGGAAATGTTTCCACCTGCCTGCAGCAGACGGATCACTGCGAAGGGGATAGAACATTTACAGATTCAGCCATGTTGCTGCAGCAAAACATTTAAAAAGTAGAAAATATATTTTACAAATTATTTATTGTTATGCTGTGCGAATAAGAACACATTACATTATAACAAAGTGGAAGCAACCGGGAACAACAGCAACTCAGCCAGGAAGTGGTCGGCCACGTCACATGACAGAGCGGGGTCAGCGCATGCTGAAGCGCACAGTGCGCAGAAGTCGCCAACTGTTTGCAGAGCCAATAGCTACAGACCTCCAAACTCCATGCGGCCGTCAGATTGGCGCAACAACAGTGCGTAGAGAGCTTCATGGAACGGGTTTCCATGGCCGAGCAGCTGCATCCAAGCCGCACATCACCAAGTGCAATGCAAAGCGTGGGATGCCGTGGTGTAACGCACGCCGCCACTGGACTCTAGAGAAGTGGAGACGTGTTCTCTGGAGTGACCAATCACGCTTCTCTGTCTGGCAATCCGATGGACGTGTCTGGGTTTGGCGGTTGCCAGGAGAACGGTACTTGCCTGACTGCATTGTGCCAAGTGTAAAGTTTGGTGGAGGGGGGATTATGGTGTGGGGTTGTTTTTCAGGGGTTGGGCTTGGCCCCTTAGTTCCAGTGAAGGGAACTCTTAAGGCATCAGCACACCAAGACATTTTGGACAATTTCATGCTCCCAACTTTGTGGGAGGAGTTTGGGGACGGCCCCTTCCTGTTCCAACATGACTGCGCACCAGTGCACAAAGCAAGGTCCATAAAGACATGGATGGGGGAGTTTGGGGGGGAGGAACGTGACTGGCCGCACAGAGTCCTGACCTCAACCCCATAGAACACCTTTGGGATGAATTAGAGGCGGAGACTGCGAGCCCCTCCCCCAACATCAGTACCTGACCTCACAAATGGCCCAACATTCCCATAGACATGCCCCTAAACCTTGTGGACGCCTCCCCAGAAGAGGCGGAGCTGTTATAGCGGCAAAGGGCGGAGCCAACCCAATACTGAACCCTACGGCCTAACACTGGGATGCCATTAGAGTTCATGTGCGTGTAAAGGCGTCCCAATACTTCTGGTCATATAGTGTATCATGACATATTCTCATTTGAAAACCTCGCAGTCTCAACCACCAACTCATCAATCAGCTTTCCCGTATCAGATCGGAATACGCGGTGGGAAGACACGGCATGGAACTCCACACGTTCCTCGGACCAACAGTCCACTTCTTCAGGAGGCCGTAGGAGACTGATGATCTGCAAGTTGTATGAGTAGAATAAATGATTACACGCGGAACACATCGCCGGTTCTGGAAAGATCCTATAAAGGCCAAATACGGTTCCATTGAATATCATTAGATATCATACAATATAATTCCTCCTATGAAGCTTAAAAACAAGAACAGCTGCAAGGAGGCCCATTATATGCTGCTGCGCTCTGCAAAAGTCACCACGTCCCCCTGAATCCCATATTCTGATATATATTCATATCATAAATGACTTATATATATACTGTATATATAGTTATATATATTTTGTGGATAACCTGTATATATGTTTCTTTTTCTCTCAGTCACTGTACTCCGATGGAGGGAAATGTAATGAGAGAGTTCATGTGCATAAAAAATTGTTAAAATGTAACAAAGACAAAAAAAACCTCAATTGTTTTCATT
>NW_017309292.1:48813-50104 GCF_000935625.1 Nanorana parkeri
CCCGATGTGTATAGGGAGGAAGATCTCAGCGATGGTGAAACAATGTAGAAATGTAGACGGACGGACGGTATGATGAGGCCTTTCCACTGAAATATTTTTGGATGAATTTTTATGTCTGTCTGTATCAGGTTCCTTGTCAGGTGAGTGGAGCCGGCCCTTTAAGGAGTGCGTTGCTCCGCTGCAATCCTCCGGGGTCCGGTGATTGAAGGATTTCATCCGATTTTACTGCAGAATCCATTTGATGCTGATGGTTCCGAAGCTCACACATGCATTCCACTCACTTCCTGCTTCCTGAGTTCAGAAGAGGCGGGACTTCCTGTTGTAGTCACATGATCACTCCTAGTGGTGTGATGAGAAAAGCTGTCATCCAATCACACGCCCAGGGGAGTCCTGTCTACTAATGTTGTTTTATTTACTTTGTTTTCCTTTCACAAATATCAAATCCGGAGAGTTTAACTTTTTTTTTGTTTTCTTCTTTCAATAATACATTCTGAATTATGTTACATTTTGCCTGTAGACTTTTTTCTGAATTGCGATATTTTGACCGACAGACCCAAAAAATTGAGAAAAAGACTTAATTCACACACAACGCGAGCAAAATTGTATATTGCGTATATGCGCGCACTATTTGCATTCCCAGAATGCATCATTCCTAATAGAAATTTAAATGTGCTGTACGCGAGTATATGTGCATGCGCGTAAAATACGCAGACATGCGCTGCCCGGACGCATCTCGGTTCCATTCTTTTTTTGCGCATGTTTACGCTACGCAAATATTATCATTATTATTAAATAGTATTTATATAGCGCCGACAGTTTGCGCAGTGCTGTACAATATCAGGAAGATACGCGGCTATGTGTAAGGAGCCATTTATTTGCATATGGTACAATACGCGTATATGCGCGGCAGTGTGAATGAGGCCTTAAACTACAGGAAACTGGCGTTCAGTGTTTGTCCTCCGGCCTTCCTTCTCTCCACATACAAACACGGCGGGGTTTACGTGACATAAATTATTTATAACATTTTCAGCAACAAAACTGCAGAAATTGTTTATAAAATGAGAAATATATTCGCTTGATACATTTTGTGAGATCCGGGAAAGTCTCGGCGCAGATTTATAAATAGGCAAAAATATCGGCGTTTTGTATTTCCCGTAAAACATTATTGATGAATCGGCCACCAAACCTCTGATCCGCCTTCCTGGTGGTATTATTATTATTATTATTATCATTATTATTATTATTCTCATTATTATTATTATTATCATTATTATTATCATTATTAAAATTA
>NW_017309292.1:50164-51355 GCF_000935625.1 Nanorana parkeri
GATAATAATAATAATAATAATAATGATAATAATAATAATGATAATAATAATGATAATGATGATTATTATTATTATTATTCAGGATTTATATTGCGCGTGTCAGTTTGTGCCGCACTTTACAAGCGCTGGTCTCTGTAGTTCACCGTCTCTCTGGTATTGTAGATTGAGGTGTCCCCTCTACAGATGGGCGCCTCTCCCCCCACCCCACCCCCACGTCGGTGTCAGTCATGTGACTTGGCATGTTTTGTCGCTGTTTATTAATCAGGTGACACCGCTACGCGCAGAGACAGCGCGGGCCGCGGCGACGCGTCCTCCTTCACAGATACATCGTCTCATTAGCACAGCAGGAAGCGCGACTCCCGGAGACCCGACGCGGGGAGGATTGCGGAGTCAGCGCGGAGCGGCCCGGGGGGGGTCATGGCATGGAATCGTAGCAGGAAATGAGGAATCACAATGTTTATTATAACAAACAGGAAGCCCGGGGATCAACATGACAATACTAAAGGGGAACTCCGGCCTTCTGTCTTCTCCTCTCAGTGTCTCTGACAGAGTTCAATCTGATCACAATGAATGATATATCTCTGCGGCTCTTCTCCCGGCTCCAGTGATCATTCTGCTGCAGGCAAGAGGAAGCATTTCCTCAGTCTCCCCTCCCCCCAGTGATCAGACTGCTGCAGGCAAGAGGAAGCATTTCCTCAGTCTCCCCTCCCCCAGTGATCAGTCTGCAACATTTTAACCTTGCAGCAAGTCATAAGGTGAGAGGCTGCAGCAGGGGGCTGATCTGTGTCATATATTCAGCCAAGAACTGCACAGGCACCTGGATTTACATGACTGTGTCACCTCTGACAGGAAGTAGATGGTGACCCCGGATGATGCCTGAACAAAGATGGTGCTGCCTTCCAGAGCGGTGAAGGACTACTGCTCGAGGAACCCCCCAGCCACCCCCTGAAGCTCAATGGAACCCCGAGAAAGTCGCCTGCGGAAAACTGGCCACTTCCTCCCCGGAGCGGTTTGGGTTAACAGTAAAGTAAACACGGCTCAGAATGCGCAGCGGACCTCATTGAAATGCGTTTTTGCAGCTGTGCCGAAGCCACATGAGATCCTGCGCCATCCTCCTGCCAACACACACTCATTGACTGTGCGCCACCGACATTTTCCCACACACAGCCGCCGCTCGGGCGCGGAGACTCG
>NW_017309292.1:52519-52872 GCF_000935625.1 Nanorana parkeri
CCAGCGCACATTGCGCAATCAGGGAGCCGAGACTTCCCGGGATGAGCTATCAACATCTATGGTTATTTATAGAAGACTCGGGGAGGGGGGGCTATGCACTAAGCCGAGTGAACACTAGACATGTGCCATTCGTTTCGTTACCAATCGAAATCCGTACGAATTTTCCTGAAATTCGTAAATTCGGAAGCATCCGAAATCCGAATTGCAGTTTCCGAATTATATCCGAAATACGAAATTCCGGTAACGAATTTCGGATCGGAATTTCTTTGAAACGGGAACTAATATTACCCCTGTGAATGAGGTTGAACAACATGACAAGATTTTTTTTTTAATACGAAATACGAAATTCGGAT
>NW_017309292.1:53356-53708 GCF_000935625.1 Nanorana parkeri
TTTTTTGCTTTTTAACTTCATCATAACGAATGTTCGTAAAGTTACGAAAATGTGCCGAAACTAACGAAAATCCGTATTTCGTACGAATCCGAATTGAGTTTCGGATACGAATTACGAAATCCGAAATAACGGATATTACGAAACGGAACAAATTTTTTGACGTCGCACAAGTCTAGTGAACAACCGACCTAAAGCGAAGTCAGCCGTACATCGGGTGGCTTTGCGCGGCTTCGGGTTGGCCGAACATGCTCCGCATAGCACGGCTGTTCTACTCCGTCCCTCTGTGGAACCGAGCAGAACAGAAAAATAGTTAAAAAAGTAGAAAAAATAAATAGAAAATGATTGTGCGGAG
>NW_017309292.1:55626-57844 GCF_000935625.1 Nanorana parkeri
AGAAGGAGTTCGACTCGGCCGATCCAACATCTGGATCGGCTGAGCAGAACCTCCGGCAGGCTTCTCGCTGCTGTTCGGTCTATTCTCATAGATGCCGAACAGCAGTGAGAGAATAGCCGAATGCCGCCGAGCGGCACTCTGCTCGGCTTGTTCTGCTCGGCACCTCCGTGGTACCGAGCAGAACAGAAAAATAGTTAAAAAAGTAGAAAAAAATAAATAGAAAACGATTGTGCGGAGCTAGCAGTGACAGCTAGCTCCGCCCAACTGTTTTCTATTGGCCCCGGCGGTTCTGCTGCCGTCAAAAAAAAAAATGTGGCCATAGGAATGTATTGTTAGATTCCTATTGGCTATTTCAATTTACAATATAATAGCAAACTAGCTATTGCACCCGCCCACTGCTGACTCAGTAGTCGGGACCTGATGGAGAACTGCAGCAGTGGGCGGGCGCCATAGCTAGTTTGCTATTATATTGTAAATTGAAATAGCCAATAGGAATGTAGCAATGCATTCCTATGGAGAACATTTTTATTTTATTTTTTTGTTTTATTTTGACACGGCCTCCGTGTCAGAACAAAGAAAAAAGAAAAATCGGTGTTTCTCTCCTGGGCGGCCGGGAGCGGGAGACTCCCGGAGCGCCCGGGATAGTTAGGCTGTCTGGAGATCAGTGTCCCCGGTTAGCAGGTAACCAGGGACGCTGATCTCTCTGCAAGTGGCCGGAGCCAGCCGTAACATCACGGCTGGAAAATACCGGGAGGGCTGCCGTACAGATTATACACTATAGCCCGTACAGCAGCCGAGCCGTACCCGTATGCTTCACTTCAACTGAGCCGAAGAGACACCCGAAGCGCGGAGAAAAGCCGACCGATCTCCATGCAAATGACAGCAGGGCGGAGCCAGCCGGGATGTCACGGCCGGCCCCGCCCAGTAGTAATGACAGATCAGCGTCCCCAAATGACCTGGGCATGCTGATCTGTCATTAAACAATAAAAACTGGGCGGGGCCGTCCGTGACATCACAGCCCGCTCCGCCCAGTTGTTATTTATTGTCCGGGACCTGCTAGAAGACTCTGGCAGGTGCCGACCAATAGGAGACAGTTGGGCGGAGCTAGCTGTCACCGCTAGCTCAGCCCAATTGATTATATTTTGCCCGGCATCTGTCCGATCCGACATTATGCGGCTGGAGTTGGTGTCGTGCGGTCAGCCGATCCAGACGTCGGATCGGCTGAATCGAAACTGCTTCTCCGCTTCGGCCGTACTCAGCAGTAGGGCTGGGCTCCATGTTCGACTTGAACATTGCTAGTTCGTGTGTTCGCCAAAACCCACTTCTTCTGAGCCCCTGTCATCCTGGACCCGCCCCCCAGACTGGACAGTGAAGGAGAAGCAGCGCAGTATTAAACTTATCTCTCAGTCACTCTGCTCTCACCTGCGATCAGCACGCTTCTTGTCAGCACATGAGCTAATTGGTTTGTTGTGCTGCTTCTTCCTCTCGCGCGCCAGCCCTGCTGTACAGAGACAGCAAGATACTGATCCCCGGTCTCATTCGTTTTACATTGCTTATATATTTAGTAACGTAGTAATGATTACAGAGCTGCGTTGTTTCGGAGCTCAGCTTTAAAGGTTGTACTGGTGATCGGGTTTCCGTACATTGTATAGAACGCCGCAGCATATGTCAGCGCCACAGTGACCACCTGGCTCAGCATGGACGCCATCAGATGTACATATAACAATTCTCTGTAAAGATACAATTATGTTTGTGAGTATTTTTAATGCTAAATTATGATCCCCACGTGTGTTGTAGAGTAGTCACCGCTCCAAGCTCCGCCCCCCGGGATGGACTACACTCTCCATACAAATCAGTAAACTGAACATGAGACTGTAGTCCATCCCGTGGGGGGGGGGCTTGGAGCGGTGACTACTTTACAACACACACAGGGACCATGGGGAACAGACGTAGCCCCCCCTCCAGAAGGAAGGACAGTGTCAGAGATGATTGGAGGATCTCCAGCCGAGTGATACAAATAAGATACATTGTTGTTCGGAGTTCGGGGACTCGGAGGGATCTTTAAGATTTAACTCCCCAAAAACCAGGAAATCCTGCCAAGGATCCGTCTTCCCGACCACTGAAACTCTTCCTAAACCCCAGCAGATAAATATCCCCGGCTCTCAGCGGGAGGAGCTGGGCCAGCACTGCTTCACACACCGATTTGCAGGTGAATATT
>NW_017309292.1:61858-63195 GCF_000935625.1 Nanorana parkeri
GGGGGTGGTGACATCTTAGCGGTTGAAGAAAACGAATTAGAATGTGCAAACGTGACAACGGAAGAGGCGCAATCGCATTTCACCTTTGTGTTGTCGCGGCACGAACGTGTCACATGTACAATATCGCTCTATAACGAGACGAGGAATGAGATCGGCGGAAATACAATGTCACAGAAAACATTTCACAACTTCAAGCGTCTGCGGGAAAAAAAACGAACAGCGAACGTTCCTGCGCAAAATAATCAGCTTTTAGAACGTTTGTGTTTCATTTCAGGATCGCATGACTGTACTCGGGGTCACATGTGCTGTGCTCGGGGTCACATGTGCTGTACTCGGGGTCACATGTGCTGTACTCGGGGTCACATGTGCTGTGCTCGGGGTCACATGTGCTGTACTCGGGGTCACATGTGCTGTATTCGGGGTCACATGTGCTGTATTCGGGGTCACATGTGCTGTACTCGGGGTCGCATGTGCTGTACTCGGGGTCACATGACTGTACTCGGGGTCACATGACTACTCAGGGTCACATGGCTGTACTCTGGATCATATGGCTGTACTCGGGGTCACATGTCTGTACTCTGGGTCACATGTGCTGTACTCGGGGTCACATGTGCTGTACTTGGGGGTCACATGTGCTGTACTCGGGGTCACATGGCTGTACTCGGGGTCACATGTGCTGTAATCGGGGTCACATGTGCTGTATTCGGGGTCACATGTGCTGTACTCGGGGTCACATTTGCTGTACTCGGGGTCACATGACTGTACTCGGGGTCACATGACTACTCAGGGTCACATGGCTGTACTCGGGGTCATATGGCTGTACTCGGGGTCACATGTGCTGTACTCAGGGTCATATGTGCTGTACTCGGGGTCACATGGCTGTACTCGGGGGTCACATGTGCTGTACTCGGGGTCACAAGGCTGTACTCGGGGTCACATGTGCTGTACTCGGGGTCACATCTGCTGTATTTGGGGTCACATGTGCTGTATTCGGGGTCGCATGTGCTGTACTCGGGGTCACATGACTGTACTCGGGGTCACATGACTACTCAGGGTCACATGGCTGTACTCTGGATCATATGGCTGTACTCGGGGTCACATGTCTGTACTCTGGGTCACATGTGCTGTACTCGGGGTCACATGTGCTGTACTTGGGGGTCACATGTGCTGTACTCGGGGTCACATGGCTGTACTCGGGGTCACATGTGCTGTAATCGGGGTCACATGTGCTGTATTCGGGGTCACATGTGCTGTACTCGGGGTCACATTTGCTGTACTCGGGGTCACATGACTGTACTCGGGGTCACATGACTACTCAGGGTCACATGGCTGTACTC
>NW_017309292.1:63254-63741 GCF_000935625.1 Nanorana parkeri
GTGCATTGCTGTGCTCCGGGGTCACATGTGCTGTACTCGGGGTCACAAGGCTGTACTCGGGGTCACATGTGCTGTACTCGGGGTCACATCTGCTGTATTTGGGGTCACATGTGCTGTATTCGGGGTCACATGTGCTGTACTCGGGGTCACATGACTGTACTCGGGGTCACATGACTACTCAGGGTCACATGGCTGTACTTGGGGTCATATGGATGTACTCGGGGTCACATGGCTGTACTCTGGGTCACATGTGCTGTACTCGGGGTCACATGTGCTGTACTCAGGGTCATATGTGCTGTACTCGGGGTCACATGGCTGTACTCGGGGTCACATGTGCTGTGTTTTGGGGGTCACATGGCTGTGCTCAGGGGATGCATGCACTTTGCTCGGGAGGATGCGTGTGCTGTCCTCAGGGGATGGATGCACTGTGCCCAGGTGATGCATATCCGGTCCACAGGGGAGGCATGAGCTGTGTGGGGAGGTGGGG
>NW_017309292.1:65320-66743 GCF_000935625.1 Nanorana parkeri
GGTTGAAGAAAATAAATTAGAATGTGCAAACGTGACAACGGAAGAGGCGCAATCGCATTTCACCTTTGTGTTGTCGCGGCACGAACGTGTCACATGTACAATATCGCTCTATAACGAGACGAGGAATGAGATCGGCGGAAATACAATGTCACAGAAAAAATTTCACAACTTCAAGCGTCTGCGGGAAAAAAAACGAACAGCGAACGTTCCTGCGCAAAATAATCAGCTTTTAGAACGTTTGTGTTTCATTTCAGGATCGCATGACTGTACTCGGGGTCACATGTGCTGTGCTCGGGGTCACATGTGCTGTACTCGGGGTCACATGTGCTGTACTCGGGGTCACATGTGCTGTGCTCGGGGTCACATGTGCTGTACTCGGGGTCACATGTGCTGTATTCGGGGTCACATGTGCTGTATTCGGGGTCACATGTGCTGTAATCGGGCTCGCATGTGCTGTACTCGGGGTCACATGTGCTGTATTCGGGGTCACATGTGCTGTATTCGGGGTCACATGTGCTGTCCTCGGGGTCGCATGTGCTGTACTCGGGGCCACATGCCTGTACTCGGGGTCACATGACTACTCAGGGTCACATGGCTGTACTCTGGATCATATGGCTGTACTCGGGGTCACATGTCTGTACTCTGGGTCACATGTGCTGTACTCGGGGTCACATGTGCTGTACTTGGGGGTCACATGTGCTGTACTCGGGGTCACATGGCTGTACTCGGGGTCACATGTGCTGTAATCGGGGTCACATGTGCTGTATTCGGGGTCACATGTGCTGTACTCGGGGTCACATTTGCTGTACTCGGGGTCACATGACTGTGCTCGGGGTCACATGACTACTCAGGGTCACATGGCTGTACTCGGGGTCATATGGCTGTACTCGGGGTCACATGTGCTGTACTCAGGGTCATATGTGCTGTACTCGGGGTCACATGGCTGTACTCGGGGGTCACATGTGCTGTACTCGGGGTCACAAGGCTGTACTCGGGGTCACATGTGCTGTACTCGGGGTCACATCTGCTGTATTTGGGGTCACATGTGCTGTATTCGGGGTCACATGTGCTGTACTCGGGGTCACATGACTGTACTCGGGGTCACATGACTACTCAGGGTCACATGGCTGTACTTGGGGTCATATGGATGTACTCGGGGTCACATGGCTGTACTCTGGGTCACATGTGCTGTACTCGGGGTCACATGTGCTGTACTTGGGGGTCACATGTGCTGTACTCGGGGTCACATGGCTGTACTCGGGGTCACATGTGCTGTGTTTTGGGGGTCACATGGCTGTGCTCAGGGGATGCATGCACTTTGCTCGGGAGGATGCGTGTGCTGTCCTCAGGGGATGGATGCACTGTGCCCAGGTGATGCATATCCGGTCCACAGGGGAGGCATGAGCTGTGTGGGGAGGTGGGG
>NW_017309292.1:68321-69434 GCF_000935625.1 Nanorana parkeri
CCCTCCCCCATGGAAAATGGCAGACCTGCAGGCTGCATACAAGTGATCTCGTTGACATTGCCGAGATCACTTGTACAGAACAAGCGGCAGCTTCCCCGCTGTACATTTAGCTCTGCTTGCCCAAAGCCGGGCTACATGTAGAAAACAACTACCCGCCCGGCACCCGGAACTGCATGTCCCAGGCGTCAGGAGACAGGAATTCCACACCCCTGCTGCCCCTCCACTCCCTGCTGCCCTGAGGCCGGGCCTTGGTTGGCCTTGTAGAAAATCGACCCTTACTATAGGATACAAGCTCATGGAAGGGGGCTCATGGAATGGGAGTAGCTGCACAACCAGCAGTATAGTCAGCATGGGTTGAACGTTGGACATCTCCTCTTCTGCAGCTATGGAAGAGACACGTGCCTTGGGGTGGATGCTGCTGGAGAAGGTGGGGTGCGTGTTGGAGAATGCCGTGTGGGTTCAAGACTTCACGTTAGGCTCCTCAGGGTGGTCACATGACCCTCTTTCCTGCATGATGATGGTGGGATTATCAGAAGAAAACGAGGATGAAGAAGAGAGCGCACCTGGAGCACGTGCAGAACACTGGATGATCTGTGCCGGGGAGGAGGAGGAGGAGAGGAAGGCTTTGTCAGCCACTCAACAACCTTCAATGTATGCTGTGGCTGCATGGGGCCGGCGATCTGTGATAGAAGAGGAAGACGTGCCAGGCCTCTAGATGATGTGGCCCAACTACTGCTTTGTGCTGCAGAACCTGCTCACCCCCTACTACCTCCATGTGTAGAACCTTCTCACCCCCTACTACCTCCACGTGTAGAACCTGCTCACCCCCACCACCTCGACATGTAGAACATGCTCACCCCCTACTACCTCCACGTGTAGAACCTTCTCACCCCTACTACCTCCACGTGTAGAACCTCCTCACCCCCTACTACCTCCACATGTAGAACCTGCTCACAACCTACTACCTGCATGTGTAGAACCTGCTCACACCTACTACATCCACATGCAGAACCTGCTCACCCCGTACTACCTTCATGTGTAGAACCTGCTCACCCCTACTACCTCCACATGTAGAACCTGCTCACCCCCTACTACCTCCACATGTAGAACCTG
>NW_017309292.1:71030-72913 GCF_000935625.1 Nanorana parkeri
ACTACCTCCACATGTAGAACCTGCTCACCCCCTACTTCCTCCATGTGTAGAATCTGATCACCGCCTACTTCCTTCACATGTAGAACCTGCTCACCCCCTGCTACCTCTATGTGTAGAACCTGCTCACCCCCTACTACCTCCACATGCAGAACCTGCTCACCCCCTACTACCTCCACGTGTAGAACCTTCTCACCCCCTACTACCTCCACATGTAGAACCTGCTCACCCCCTACTACCTCCACATGTAAAAACCTGATCACCGCCTACTACCTTCACGTTTAGAACCTGCTCACCCCCTACTACCTCCATGTGTAGAACCTGCTCACCCCTACTACCTCCATGTGTAGAACCTGCTCACCCCTACTACCTCCACATGTAGAACCTGCTCACCCCCTACTACCTTCATGTGTAGAACCTGCTCACCCCCTACTACCTCCACGTGTAGAACCTCCTCACCCCCTACTACCTCTACATGTAGAGCCTGCTCACCCCCTACTACCTCCGCGTGTAGAACCTGCTCTCCCCCTACTACCTCTGCGTGTAGAACCTGCTCACCCCCTACTACCTTCATGTGTAGAACCTGCTCACCCCTTCTACCTCCACATGTAGAACCTGCTCACCCCCTACTACCTCCACGTGTAGAACCTGCTCACCAAGCGGCTTCCCCGCACTACATTTAGTCCTGCCTTCCCGAAGCAGGACTAAATGTAGAAGGCAACTTACCGCCCGGCGCCCGGAACTGTACGTTCCGGGGCGTCAGGGGATTCCACACCGCTGACGCCCAGAGGCCTGGCCTCGTTGGCCTTGTGGGGAAATCCGGGCCTAGTTGCAAGTGGGAGATGGAAGGACACAGAGCCCGAGCGGAGACTCAGCATTCACTTCTTCCAAACCAGTCAAGAAAAGGCGGCTTCCGTCGGGGGCCTAATCACCAGGAAGTTTCACATTGTGACAAAGCGGCTTTACATATTCAATAGCTCGCTGCATTAATTACCACGTATTTCACTTTACACGATTTTCTAGCACATATCAAACCTTCTGCAGCGTTCCTGAACATGATGAAGTTTCATTTTTACGCTCTGGAATCCTTTAAGTCAGCCATGAACAAGGAGAACTATTATCCTTCGCGTCGATTCTTTGTATCCCGCAAACATTTTCTTCTTCTTTTTATGATCGGGGGGTATAAAAAAAAAAAACAAAACCTGTTATTTCAAGATTTCCGAAAAAAGAAAAACAGATCATCACACAGGAGCGGAGGTGAAATCCAGGTAGGAAACGGACAAAGTTTGTCGAGTGAAAGACTTTTATCTGCCATCAAAGTCCGGGGATCCGGGAGACCGCCAAGAAAAACATCAATTTGGGGGCTTTGATGAATGTTAATGTTAAATAAACTGAAACGATATCACGGCCCCCATTCCTCCAGAGGAAACGTCTGCATATTTACCAACCCGAGTCCACTAAGTTCGGTAACAGAAACTTCTATAAAAAGATTATTTTCCCGGCAGTGGAATCACACGAGAAACGAGTTCGGCGGACAAACGATACACAAATAATCGTCCCGCAAAGACACCGCGACCGGAGATCCGCGCAACGCGAGACGATAGAAAAAGAATCGCTGAGAAGACAAAGATTTCCATCCCATAATATATAAAATGTAACAAACCGTCCCAACGCATGGAGAGTACACAACGCACAATTACATTGTAACAAACTGTGTTGTCTTATGTGTAACAGAACAGAGATCATCGTCCATAACAAGATGAGAAGCAACGTTCACCTAGAAGTATACAAATATTACATGTGTGAGTGTGGGGGGGAGGGGACATTAGAGTGTAAGCTCCTCTGTACAGAGACTGATGTGACTGTGGGGGAGGGGGGACATTAGA
>NW_017309292.1:72940-75797 GCF_000935625.1 Nanorana parkeri
GGGGACATTAGAGTGTAAGCTCCTCTGTACAGAGACTGATGTGACTGTGGGGGGAGGGGACATTAGAGTGTAAGCTCCTCTGTACAGAGACTGATGTGACTGTGGGGGGAGGGGACATTAGAGTGTAAGCTCCTCTGTACAGAGACTGATGTGACTGTGGGGGGGGACATTAGAGTGTAAGCTCCTTTGTACAGAGACTGGTGTTCTCTGTACATCGCTGTGGAATATGTCAGAGCTATATGCCTTCTTCCATTTATATCTGCAGTATAAGCCAAATACAATCTCACACAGAAATGGCGACTTCTGTATAATTCCGCGGCGGAATCCATTAATGACAGCAATTCAAACGTTATTATGTGAAATACGTCTCGTCACGTCTTGGCCCGAGCGTGGCGCGGTCAGAGAGGTGGCAAAGGTCTCAGGTGGGCGTAGCAGATTCTGCACTTGACTCTCTGACTGAGGAAACGGCGACACGAATGCCACGAGAAGCGATTTCTAATTTCAGGTTATTATGTAGCGAGCTTTTCTTTTCATTCCGCAGCGGCGACGATCATACGAGGCCGACAAAATATTCTAATTGCAGCCATATTAAATCTCAAGTTCCAAAAACTCCCATCCCCCCCTCCCCCCCTGCTCCAGTAATTGCTTCAGCTAGAAGCCATTGCAGAGCTGCAGGTTGAATTACAGGCATCCCCTGCCAGGTCCTTATGCTTAAAGGAGAACTATGGGGTCAGGGTTTTTCCCCATAGTTCTCCTTAGGGTAACCGGAGGACACAAACTAGCGTCCTCCCGTCACCCTAGGCTCAGTATATAGGGAGCTACAGCTCGTGGTATACTGAGACGCCGCAGCTGAAGCGGATCCCGACATCGATTCCGGGATCCACCCAGCTGCGTGACTGACAGCTGGCTCCTCCTATCTAGAGGCAGAGCCAGCTGTACCCGCCCCCTCCCCTCATCCGTTCCGCCTGTCAGTGCTGGCGGATCGGAGCGGGGAGGGGGGGAATCCAGCCCCTCCCCCTGTCATGGCAGAGAGCCGTGACAGGATCGAGAGGTGAGCGAACGCCGGTATGTGTTCACGATCTACTGAGCCGACCTGTGACAGTCTCATTGTCACAGGTCGGCTAGAACTATGAGGTGAGTGAAAAGCTCCCCCCCCCCCTCATAGTTCTCCTTTAACGCTTTCCATCTTTAGCAATATCCGTGGACAGAAAATTGCACATGTCGAGTGATTCCGGAATCAGCCCCCATGTTCAGTAGATGGCACCCCTGGGTGGAGTCAGTGTGTGACATGGCTTTGACACTCCAGCTGTGGTAAAACTACAAATTCCATCGTGCCTCTGGGAGTCATGCCTGTGGCTGTCAGAGTCTTGCAATGCCTCATGGGACTTGTAGTTCCACAACAGCTGGAGTGCCAAGTTGCCTACCCCATGGATTAGGTTTATTATTAGGCCTCATTCACACTGGGAATCGGCCCCCCCACGTACAGCTCCGCGCTGCGTGCATGGCCGTATACCGGGAAGCTCCCGGGAAGAACAGGTGAGGCGTGTGATTAGTACGCAGCCCCCTTCCTTCTCTATGGGACGACGCGGCCGTACGCCGCCCTATGCTCACCCCAAGTGCAGGTCCTTAGGGGTGCGTGCTTTCTGGCTCAGACACAGACAGGATCCATCCTGCCACGTGCAGGGCGGGTGAGCGTTGAAAAGAGTTCGGCTGCTTCGTCTCATAGAGAAGGACAGGGGCTGCGTACTAATCACACGCCTCACCTGCCCTTACCGGGAGCGGCTCGGTACGGCTGTGCACGCAGCACAGAGCTGTAGGTGCGGGCTGATTCCAGTGTGAATGAGGGCTTAGAGAAAGTAGTGGGATCTCAAGGGGTATAACTAGAAATCACGGAGCCCCATATTAAATTTTGCTATGGGGCCCTGTGATTTCTAGTTACGCCCCTGGGTCCAGAATAGTAAAATTGAGCTTCTGTAACCCTCAGGAGACATACAGCCCATTGCAAACCTCGGACATTTAAAGCCACCCGGACCCTCCCCATCGATTCCAAATACGTTTCCGGAAAATGACAAATTTTCACCAAAATTCTGCCAAAAGCAAAAACTCGCACTGACCACAACCTTCCGCCATTGTGCCGCCATCTGAAGCCGATGTCTACAGGGCAGGAGCGGGTAAGAATCTGAAGCCGGAGGTGTCAATGTGCAGCTGAAATAAAGCGGCCCGGGAAACTTTAGCATCAATTAGACGGAAACAATCGCTCAATACTTCAATCCGCAATTATAAATGCGCGGTGTGAGTAAAGACGCGGAACGCGCGGCTGAATGTACACGAATAATAAGTGAAACAAGACGAGCGGCGGAGCGTTCACCGATCTCTCACTCCTCCAAATTAGAGGCGCACTTGAAATGGATCTTTCAGCCTCTATCTGAAATTAATTGATGGGAGAAAAAAAAAACCCGGTAGGCACTTGTTACGTAATTCTGGCACGGATCTATTACATGAAAGCCGAGCCGAGGCCCCGCGCCTAATTAAATATAAGCTCGAAGCGTGTGGCGCATCGAGCCGGCGAGCCCATCTCCGCCTGGAAATAAAAGGCGGACACCGAAGGGGGGAGAGGCGCACGCTCGGCCGCGTACAAGAAAATGCCAGAATCACAGTTGGAGGCTTCACCTAATTTAATAAGATGTCATTATCAGAAGCGCGTTAATAGCGCGACGCGTAACTCCATTTACATAAATAAATCCACATTATACCTGTGTGCGTGCATCAAATCCGACACATAGCTCCGACATATACCGCAGCGCTGTACAAAGATAACTGAGCAAGTCACATCAGTCTCTGTACAGAGGAGCTTACA
>NW_017309293.1:0-12219 GCF_000935625.1 Nanorana parkeri
TCTCTCTCTCTCTCTCTGTAGACTCTCTCTCTCTCTCCCTGGAGACTCTCTCTTTCTGTTTGCTGCAGGTCATTTTTTTAACGTTCGCTTTTTTAGAGCAATTTTTACACATACATTTTAGGGCTGAAGATTACCTAAACACCTTCCCCCAAATTTAAAGGAGAACTATGAGGTGAGTGACTTTCACTCACCTCATAGTTCTAGCCGACCTGTGACAATGAGACTGTTACAGGTCGGCTCAGTAGATCGGGAGGTGAGCGAACACATTCCGGCGTTCGCGGACCCCTCGATCCTGTCACGGCTCTCTGCCGTGACAGGGGAGGGGCTGGATTCCTCCCTCCCCGACCTGCCAGCGCTGACTGGCGGAACGGACGGGGGAGGGGGCGGGTACAGCTGGCTATGCCTTTTAGATAGGCAGAGCCAGCTGTCAGTCACGCAGCTGGGTGGATCCCAGCACAATTGTCGGGATCCGCTTCAGCTGCGGCATCTCAGTATATCGCGAGCAGCTGCTCCCGGTATACTGCGGTGTCTCCACTATACCGCGAGCTACAGCTCGCGGTATACTGAGCCTAGGGTGACGGGAGGACGCTAGTTTGTGTCCTCCCGTTACCCTAAGGAGAACTATGGGGAAAAGACTTAACCCCATAGTTCTCCTTTTTAAATATTTTCTTAAAGCAGGGACCATGTAGAATAAAATGATGGCAGTTGTTGCTGCTCTTTTCCTGTTTTGACTCCAGCTTGTTAGCTGACTCTTATTACCACTTGACACTATAGTGCCATAAAATTGCTGATCTGGCCTGTCCCTGACTCCATCTCTGACTGCTATATTGGTACTGTTCTGCCAGTTGTTGCTGACCCAGTTGTGGCTTGTTCCTGAGCTATTTTCACTGATGCCCTGCATCAGCTTTTGTCCCCAACCCCGAGACAACTGTGCACACAAGTTCCATTGACATCAGTGGCAATCACCCTCTGACAGTCATGTTCCTCCTTCACCCTTGCACTCTCTATCCCACCACCCAGGGGTGCTCAGACAGGAGTAACAAGAGAGTCTGTTCCTCGTCGTCTCAGGCTCCTATTGAGGTACATGACAGGCTCTAAAGTTATTTCTTTCACTCTGGTGTGTGCAGTAATAACCAATATGTGTGCACAAACGTGGTACAGGGGCTTTAGCGTCTAGCAAAGTCTTCAGATAAGATGAACGCTGGACCTCTTGTTACTAACCTCTGAGCTGTTTGAGTTTGCAGTTGCTGGCACATGATGCGTCCATGTAGGTCTCAGAATGTGACAGTTGAACGGCCCGTAAAATCCTTTTATCATCTATTCACTGCCACAGTATATGTTCTGGTAGTTGGAGCAGCATCCTGCTGCAACTAACAGAATAGTCCTAACAGGATTGCTAGCAATTCTCCCAAGGAATATCTAAAATGGAGGGTTCTGAACTGGCCTAGTCAAAACCATGATTTGAATCCCATTGCAATGTTGTTTTAAACAGGCAGTTCATGCAAGGAAACCCACTTGCAACTGAAGAAATTTTGCATGGAGGAGTGGTCAAAAATTCTACCATGTAAAGGGCAGAGACTCGTGGGCAGTATCAATCAAATGGCTACACGAAGTAATTTCTGCTAAGGGGGCAATATCAGTTTCTGAGGCCAAGTGTATACGTACCTTTTCCATAATACATCATTTTTTGTTGTTAAATAAATTAATAAAACATTTGCCTTTTCAATTATCTTTTTCTGTAGACACGGTTTGAGTGAAGATCTAATTTGTTTAAAAAGTCAACTATTTTCATGGTGTGTACTTACTGTATTGTCCCCTCTATTTCTCCCTAATCTGGTCTCCCTGGCTTCTTCTCTTGCACCTTCCGCAATCTATTTCCACTTTTCTTTTTCCCCCCACACAATCCCCCTTTTCCACAATCTAGTCTGACTATTTTATCCCCTTGCTGTGCAATCCAGTTTTACTTCCTCTTCTCAGTCCATCCCCTACAATGTGACTTTTCTGTATCTTCTTTCCTTTACCCCTTAAATCAAGTTTTGTGGCCTCTTATCTCGCCCTCTTTACAATCTGGCCTCAGTTTTTCCCCCCTCTAAAATCCTGTTTCACTGTGCTACCTCCTCCTCTCCCCCCTCTCTTCTACAGTGCAGTCTCACTTCCTCACTCTTTACAATCTAGTCTTGCTGATCTTGTCCCTTTTTTTCCACAAAACTTCTGCCTCTTCTGTCTCCTTCCTCAATAATCTCTGCCCAGACGCACTGCATCGCATTGTGGCCAGCTCATTTTTTAGTGGGGCAGGAGGGGGTATGGCGGGCCATTGAAGTGCTTGCAGCATTTTGATTGCACCGCACCGGACCGCAGGCCCAATGTGCCTTGTGATTCCGTGCGGGCGACCGGAGGCCATGGCTACGGTGCCATTCACTTCAATGGCCCGCCGCACCCCCTCCTGCCCCACTAAAAATTGAGCCGGCCACAATGCGAGGCAGTGCGTTCTGGCCAGAATATCTGACTGTGCTACCTCTTCTCTCTTTTTCTATCCTATATCAGGTATTACTGTTTCCTTTTTTCCCCATGACAAATATTTAATTAAAATTAGGACAAGATAGAGTAAGAGGATTTGGAAACATTGGGACTTCCATAGGGTATTCTATAGGCCACTGAGTTTGGGGGCTGTGACAGCAGGCAAGTAAAATCACCTGGGTGCATCCTTAATGGCAAATATGTGTATCCCAGGTTCAGGTTATATATGGATTGCTTCCATTAGAGGGAGTGCTTGAGTGGTAGAGGTAATGATCCCAGCTGAAGTAAGATGGCTAATTGGAGCCTCTATAAGAACTCCCAGACTACCTAGAGTTTTGCTCCACCCTGGAACCATTTTTGTACCTGAGTAGACTAGGGAGCTTTCCATCTACCCGTGTGGTGAAAAAGAAAAACAAACTTGTGTAGTGAGACACAGCCTGTGTGGCAGTTTGCTCAATAGGGAGATAGGTGTTGCACCTAGTTGTTAGTAAAGTGCAGTGTGGTTTGCAGCGGTTTTACTGCAATTTTGACTCAGTCCGATGCGCTTTTTTTTTTTTTTTGCTTAAAAATGCAAATGAGACCATTATGTCACTTCCTTCTTCCTGTCAGAGCACTTCCAACTCTGCTTTTTTTTTCATTTTGGATGTGTTCTGTTGTGTTCATATGCGTTTGCATTTTGATGCGTTCCATTGCTATGCGATGCAACTAAAATAGGACAATTATTATTTTTTCTGACTGCATTGGAACGGACTGCACTGGTGTGAAAAGAGCACCAGAAATCCAATAGGAATGCCATTGTTTGCAACATCTGTTAACTGTAACAAAATCACTAAAACTAAGTAACATAATTAGCTCTGCCATTCCAAGTGAATACAAACTCAGTATTTACGATTTCTAGTGTAGCCATTGGAAATGATACTTCAGACTTTACATTAAACATTGAATGAATAGATTTTTAGCAATGGCACTTGTGGGTATTTGATGGCAGAGAAATGTTAGCTTGTAATGTCTATATATGAGATGATATGTATTCCACTTGGACATGCCCATGGTATAGTGAGTGCAGCTGCAGGTTGTGTATATGCAGCCGTTTGGTGATACGCCCCGTGCTGGTAATCTGGATAACGGCTCACTGAAAGCTGATGTCCCAGAAGGGTCCAGAACAGCCTCAGCCTCTGCTACTAAAAGCAGGAAATCCATGCCAGGGAACACAGTGCCCCTTTAGGTGATTAAAAATGATGAGCAGATGTGCAACATCCTCATTATAACAGGGAAGGAGGGCAATGTCAGACAGATAACGCTTAAAGTTTCATGTCCTATCACTTGGTCTTCTAACATGTAAAGTACATTTTATGGAGTGTGTTAAGAGCAAGTAACCAGGTGGGTTAAGGACAAAGATAACTTTGACGGCGTGTAATATAATTAGGTGTTTGAATGTAGAGTGAGGCAGACGATTTTTCGTTTACATGTGAAATCGGCGTTGTCGCCGACTTCACATGTAAACAGTGTGCAGCCTTCTCCCCCCCCCCCCCACTGTGCTAGAACTCCTCCTGTATTGGAGGTGACAGGGTCAACAAAGAGAACCTGTCACCTCCAATTGCTAATACACAGGGGATTGTTTTCTCCTGTGTGATAGCAATAAAGTTAGGTGGAAAAAAAATTACATTGATAAAAAATTTAAATACATAAAAATGGAAAAAAAATGGAATAATTAAATAAAAATAAAAAGGTAATTAAAAAGTAAAAAAAACAAATTAAAAAATAAGAAAATAATTATAAACAATAATAAGATAAAAAAACTTTTTTTTTTATATATTTATGGTACTTTTTTCATTATATAGTAAAAAAAAATAACCCCCCGTGGGGTCACAAAAGAAACCTCTATCTGTCCCCAAAATTTTTTAACATATATTGCAAGGCTATAGTCCGGTCATGCTGACTGGTGAAATTTTTGACTGACTGGTGAGACACCGCCAAATTTTTCAAGCCCTGTATATATATATACACACACACTAGCACACGTCTGAACCCAGTGTATTACATATTTCACAAATTCTAGAAAACATTATTTTAAAAAAGGATATAAATGCCCCTTGTAAAAACTAACATGTTGCCTAGTGATGAAATGCTTAAAACATTTGACTTATCAGGCTGTACCTAGTGGCAAAATGTTTGCTTGGAGTCCAAGGCAAATGTACTGTATTTGTGATTGTGGTGTGTTTTATATATTTTTTTTTTTTTTCTCTGGTGCTGCCTTTTTCCAGTACATTCATATAATTGGTAGCCCAGATATGAAAAAATGAGCATGTTCTATGGAATCTGATCAAGATAACTGGCAGCACGTGACCTAACTATAGTATATATCCAAGCTCAAAGGATTGATTGCACTCTAGATATTAATGTCAATAGGGTTTACCAATTGGGTGAACCAATAAATGATTAGTATGTTGGTACAAAAGTATAATCAGCAAAATTAATAAAGAGATATATCATGCATAGAGCTGCAACAATTATTCGATTAAAATCGACGATGGAAAACGTTGTCAACGTTTTCCATCGTCGATTTCGTCGGCTGAAATTCCAATTTCCTGCACGCCGCTCATGCCCGCCGCTTACGCCACGCCTACGCCGGTAAACACGCTCACGCCACACCGGTAAACCCGCTCGCGAGACAGTGCTTACACCACACGCTGAGGACATGCGTCTGGCCCTCTCCTCCTGGTGAGCTTCCCAACTCGCCGCTGCCCGCTGACAACACCGTCATTCAAGGTAAGTCGTGATCGGCCAGGAGCTTTTTAATGTTTCCTGTTTTTTTTTTTTTTTTTAAAGCGGCACACTGCAGAACATTAGCAGCTATAGAGGAACAACAAATCCCATGCCAGCAATAATACATTAAACACGCTGTATAATGTATTATTGCTGGGATTTGTTGTTCCTCTATAGCTGCTAATGTTCTGCAGTATGCCGGTGTATAATACATTGGTTTTCTGCATTGCATTGTATTGTGCATGGTGTTCTGCATTGTATAATACAGGACACACTGCAGAACACCAGCAGCTATAGAGGAACACCAACTCCCAGCAATAATACATTAAACACCCTGTATAATGTATTATTGCTGGAATGTGTTGTTCCTCTATAGCTGCTGGTGTTCAGCAGTGTGCCGGTGTATTATACATTGGTATTCTGTAGAGCTGCAACACTTATTAGATTAAGTCGATTAAAATCGACGATGGAAAACGTTGTCAGCGTTTTCGATCGTCGATTCGTCGGCTAAAATTTAAATTTCCCACTCACGCCCGCCTGTTTGCGGCTCCATACACGAGTTACGCTATGGACGCCACGCCCACCGCGCACACAGCCACCGCACAAGCCGGACACACTCCCGCAGAGCACGACATCCACCATGCAGCGACTTACAAGGGTTCAGAAACAGGTAAGGGGGACCTGTTTTAATGTTTCATGTTTTAAAAAAAAAGCGGCACACTGTAGAACACCAGCAGCTATAGAGGAACAACAATTCCAATAATACATTAAACAGCCTGTATAATGTATTGTTGCTGGGATTTGTTGTTCCTCTAAAGCTGGTGGTATTCTCCATTGCGCTGTATAATGATTATATGGCGCAATGCAGAATAGCAGCAGCTATATAGGAATACAACAAATGCCAGCAATAATACAACATTGTACTATTACTGGGATTTGTAGTCCTCTATAGCTGGTGGTATTCTGCATTGCACTGTGCAATGCAGAATACCAGCAGTTACAGAGGACTACAAATCCCAGTAATAGTACAATGTTGTATTATTGCTGGCATTTGTTGTATTCCTATATAGCTGCTGCTATTCTGCATTGCGCCATATAATCATTATACAGCGCAATGCAGAATACCACCAGCTATAGAGGACTACAAATCGCAGCAATAATACATTATATACAGCGCAATGCAGAATAACGCCAGCTACAGAGGACTACAAATCCCAGCAATAGTACATTATTGTATAATGTACTATTGCTACATTCCTCTATAGCTGCTGGTATTCTACACTGCGCCGCTGTATAATGTACTATATTGCACACCACCCTTTTTTTTTTATTATTATTTACTTCCACCGCTCCAAGCTTGCTCCTGTGATGGACTACATTCTCAATACAAACTAGTAGTCCCATCACTGGAGCCATTTTTTAAAATGTATTTTATTTTATATCCGATTAATCAAACTCAATAATCAGCTAACTAATCCATTTTGAAAATAATCGTTAGCTGCAGCTCTATGTAATAGTATTTATTCTCACAATATTCCTAAGATATTTTTGCAGTTATTAAAAACTAAAATTGATATGTCCCCCATCTTATGAAGGTTTGAAAAATTGGTATACAGTGAAGCTGTAAAAACTATTGCTCTCATTCCAGTAAATGTACATGTTTAGATTTCATCTCTCTTATAGTGTTTATCATTACATGAAGACTTGAGCTGCATTCATGGAGGGGCACACTGCTCCAACTCATTTTTGCACAGCTCGTTCCATAACACATGGTCTGTCCTGCAGTCCTCCAGGTACACTTTATGTCTCCTTTGTCAGCGCTGGCAAACTGTTAATCAGTCAGTGACAGCATAAATAAAATTAAAGGGTTTAATTAAAAACTAATGAACAAGCGAGGCGAGAGTCCCGGCTTCTTTTAGAGCCAGCACATAGGCCCTGAGTAATTAAACTGTCACAGAAAATGAGATGTGGAAGCCAATTCAGAGAACCACAAAGGCTCAGAAGCTTCATCCTGGTTCACAGATCTGCAGAGTGTGTATGTGAGAGCTACTGTGGCTGCTGAAACTGCAGGAAAAGCTCTGGTCAGTTTTCAGTTATTTCCATATCTGACCATGAAATTGCCAACCTGTTGGAAAGGTTAAAATAAACACTAGTGTTGGAAAGGTTAAAATAAACACTAGTGCATGAAATAAACACTGTAACTGTATATGTAAACATAAATAGTACACATATATAGAACTTACAAAGTTCTACAAAATATAAAGCTAATTTTGTACCTGTTTTATGTTTCTGTTATATAAATAATTTTTTTACAGTAGTATTTGTGCTGGGCTTTATTACTTTCTAAGCACATGCACTGGTACATGGGCTGCAAGGATGCAACAACACAGTTACTGATATGCAAACTTTAGAAAAAGTCAATAGCTAAGCCCTCATCACCATTGTTCAACATAAATATTTTACAACTGGCTTTTGACAACATGTGATGTTACCATGGTACTAACACTATATCCCCAAAATTAAGATAACTATCAAGGACCAAAATGCTTGTAGTCAATAAAGTGTATATTAAGTACCAAACAGATTGATGTGGATATACTCCTTTACCAGAATATACAATGCTTTATCACAACCCACTAAATTTAAGTCTCTGAGCCTGAAAGACCCTGCTTAAATCCCATGGCTATAATTATTGGTAATAATACATCCAATAGACAAAAACAAAATCTGCTCATCCAACCTATCACTATGAAGATACTATAAACAGTTAAACATGGTTAAAAGTATAAATCTACTTATTTTATCTGTCAATTAGAAAAACATATATAAAGTTCTGCTGAGACAGCCATCACAGACCTAAAATAAGTATGCAGAAAATGAAATCAGAACTTCTGAAATCAAAAGATATTGAAAAATTTAGATCTGCATGACAGCTGGGCTACCAACTCCTTACCATATATTGTAATTATCCTAGCCTATCATATTCTGTATTCTTTATCCTGTCTTCCAATACAATATCCTATCCATCCTGTCATACCCTATACCCTATCCTTCTCTATATGTTAAAAGCCAATCTTCTGCAGTGTATCATTTGAGTTTTCAGTGCACAGCCCAGATCTGTGTGATCAGCCTCGACCAGCTGCTCATTGCACATAATGCATTCACAGCCCTGTTCAGCTGCTCACGGGATAGGTGAGTTTTAATATTTTCCCCCTTGTGCTTCAAAGAAAATTTTAACTTTCCGTTTCACAGTTGGGGAATTACAGGAATAAATTTAGCATCAAAAACGTATGCCTCCCCTCAGATCAAGCCCCTTTCAGAGCTTAGCTTTTTGCAATGTTGAACGTTCCCAAGCATACACATTGTTCAGTCAATAGTGATCATAGATATTCTTTTATCATCAGTGTCTGGACTCATCTCCTGAACCTACTGCATACTGCCATACTCTCTGAAATCCTGTCCTGCACATTTTGCCCCCTTGCAAATGCTCCGATTCACCTCTGCTGTACATACTGTTGGCTGTGATACCCTCCGCATTCCTCTCCTATACTGTATATACTGCCCTCTGTCAAAAGGTGCCCATACACCTGCCGATTATCGTACGATAAGCGGGGAGGGCTTGCGATGATCGCAAGTACGATCTGCCTGTCCAAGATGGGCAGATCGTACGAGATTTTATTTACCTTACAACCATCGCATAACGAAAGTCGTGCGATGGTTGTAAGGTGTATGGCCAGCTTTACAGTCCAGCACTCTACTCCTGCACATACTGCCTGATGTCATATGCCCCAGAACTCTTCTCCTGCACATGCTGCATAATGTCATATGCTGCAGCAGTCTTCCACTGCACATACTGTCTAATGTGATATGCTCCAGCACCCTTCTCCTGCACATACTGCCTGATGTCATATGCTCCAGAACTCTTCTCCATATACTTCCTACTGTCATATGCTCCAGTACACCTCTGCTGTACATACTGTCCCGTCTTATGCTTCAGCACTCCTCTCCTGCACATACCACCACATGTCAAATGTTCCAGCCTGCTGTCATCCCCTTTGTACTCCTCTCTTGCAATACTACTTGCTGCTAGACACTCCGATGTTCTTCTTGCACACAGAACATTTTTATTTCTTCCTTCACTACAAAATGTTGCACAATATTTCTACCTTTTATTCTTCTGTAAATAAAACATGTCTTCACAACTGTTTCTAATATCTCCAACCTTACCTGCTAATATATCTCCAACCTTTCACACTTTTGCTAGCCTGAGACAACCATTACAGACTTAAAACAAGAATGCAGACAGAGAGTAAGAACTCTCAAGTTTGCATTCTGGGCAGGTAAATCAGAAGGATGGCTGTAGTGAGCAGTGGCGTAACCAGAGTTCTGGGCGCCCGGGGCAGAAATCCCCCCCCATTATATAAACAACCACTGGAACTGTACCCTGCACCTCCCCTCCACACACACATGTTTTTATTTTAATTTTTCACATTTTAATATTTTTTTTTTTTTAAAACTTTAATTTTTTTAAATCAATTTTTATTTATTAATTTTTTATTACCTGCTGCACCCCCGGTTGTTACGCCACTGGTAGTGAGGGAGTATGGAGACTGCCAAAGCTAACATTTGCTTCAGAACACACTAGTAGTTTGGCTGTGATGCTGTTCAGTATTTTTAGTACTTACTGATGCAATGACCTGGAAGAAGAATGCAGATCAAGCCTTCTGTCCTTACTCTTTGTCCTATCCTTATGGATATATAAGAAACAACTTGAGAGTTTGAGAGAGTTCAAAGAAGGGCAACAAAGTTGATTAAAGAGATAGAAGGCCTGAGCTATGAAGACCGACTTCACTTATTCTCCTTAGAAGATATGCACTTAAGAGGAGACCTTATTGCAGTCTTCAAAATCATCAATGGGGACAACAATATTTGAAACACGTTGTTTTCTCCAAGAACAGTATTGAGAACGCGCAGACATAAAAAGAGGTTAGTGGAGAGGGGGTTCAATCTTGGAAGGGGTTTTTTACTGTGCGAGTAGTAAAAATATGGAATTCCCTTCCACAGGCAGGTGTGGTGTATGCTGGAAGAACACAAGGAACAGCCTGGGAGGCTGGAAGGTTTGGGGAGGCTGAGAGAGCCAGGCACACAAGGTGTGTGTGTGTGTGTGTTGAAATTAAAAACAGTAAAGTCCTGGGACTGGGATACTGACTGAATGGGACAACCTTGAGTGAGTGAGACATGGTCTACTCCTGAAAAACAAGTAAACCTGTTGTACTGCTGAAGAAATCTATCTTTCTGTTACAAAAGAAATAAAAGACTGTCATTTTTCTGTTAAAATGGCCTCAAGACTGGTCCTGAAGCGCTCACCATATGTACTAAATTCCCCAACTTCACAATATATATATATATATAAAATATATATATACACACACACATATATATACACACACACTATATTGCCAAAAGTATTGGGATGCCTGCCTTTACATACACATGAACTTTAATGGCATCACAGTCTTAGTCTGTAGGGTTCAATATTGAGTTGGCCCACCCTTTGCAGCTATAACAGCTTCAACTCTTCTGGGAAGGCTGTCCACAAGGTTAAGGAGTGTGTCTATGGGAATGTTTGACCATTCTTCCAGAAACACATTTGTGTGGTCAAGTACTGATGTTGGACGAGAAGGCCTGGCTCACAGTCTTCGCTCTAATTCATCCCAAAGGTGTTGTATCGGGTTGAGGTCAGGACTCTGTGCAGGCCAGTCAAATTCCTCCACCCCAAACTCGCTCATCCATGTTTTTACTTCATGGACCTTGCTTTGTGCACTGGTGTGCAGTCATGTTGGACAGGAAGGGGTCATCCCCAAACTGTTCCCACAAAGTTGGGAGCATGATATTGTCTTGGTATGCTGATGCCTTAAGATTTATCATCCAAGGCTTCCAAGCTGCCAGAGAATTCCCCAAATGTTCACATCAGACAAAAAGTTTTCTTTAACTCTTGGCGCTAATGACTGCCAGCTGAACGATCCACTTGCTGTTGCATACTTAAAGTTATCAAGAGTTTATCACAGTTTTTCACACAGACTTGAGGGGCTGCTCATCAAAGGCTCTGGGGCTTCCACCACGAACATAGAAAACAAAAGGGAACAGGGCACCACCTCCGTGTGTAAAATTGTTTATTAGGATAAATAAAACAAGGGATAAAAGTACTCACAAGCAAACTTTTTCATCAGGCTTTAACAACAAACAAGAGACCACACTGTCTGTTATCCCAACATGGTATCACCCCGACTATATAGCACGGTAGCCTCTGGTCACATCACCATCCACCGGCCGCAGTCAGCCAAGATTGACGCGTTTCTGGGGCAAGCCCCCTTCATCAGAATCATAGCTTACTTTCCCTGAGAGTGGGGTATAAAACTGGAAACCGACCAATAAGAGAAAAATTCTTCATTATGACTAGTCTTACAGTGATTGGCTCTACTGCAGCATTACAAGGGATTTGCTATTATACGGCTGTATATGCCGCCCAATGATCACACAGCCTCTGGCTAATTAATGCATCAGTCCAACATTCAATTCCTGTGGAAATTTCCAATGCATGGGGCGATCTTATATTATGAGCTAAGCAGCACTTCAAACTTAGCACTGCTTATTACTCGGCAATATGCATCCAATCTACCCACCTCTCTCAAGAAAAATGGAATAAGAAGTGAACAATATAGTTCATAATACATATAACATTGGTGATTGCACCATCATAGATAAATTGAATAAAGAATTGAACATAAAAATAATTTATATATCAATTGTAACAAAACTTTTTAAAAAAACAATAAAATGTCCCTACATAAGGCTGTCCAATACAACACTCAGGTGGCTGGATCGACTGTGCGACCAGGCCGCAATATCCCCGCCGCTGCCGCGTCACTAGGCCTC